>NW_027643589.1:32500-85000 GCF_032717465.1 Coenobita brevimanus
ACATGTGGAGATGTATGATATGAAGGAGAGAGAGAGAGAGAGAGAGAGAGAGAGAGAGAGAGAGAGAGAGAGAGAGAGAGAGAGAGAGAGAGAGAGAAGGGAGAGAGAGAGAGCTTTCTCGTTTCCTCTCCCAAAAACGAGGCTATAAATGTGCAGAATCTCTCTCTCTCTCTCTCTCTCTCTCTCTCTCTCTCTCTCTCTCAGAGTTGTTGGTAGGAAGTTGTGCCGGAGATTAACACAAGAGAGGACAACTGCAGTAGGCCGGTTGGCCCATGCTAGGCAGCTCCTAGAAGAGTAACTGAACTACTAGAATGAGATAAGGATAGCAAAGAAGAAGGCTCTCCCTCGCCCTCCAAGACCCTCCAGCCGAAGCCGGCAGGAAAAAGTCAGAAAGAACACCACGCAGTGTAGGAAAACTGGCGTGGACTGTTTATAGGAAAGTGTGAAAGGAAAAAAAAAAAGACTATTATAGTGTAACCTGAGAAGGGAAACGAATGAATTAGTATTGGTTATGAGATTTTTTTTCTATACCCACCCCTTATTTGTCATATGCACATCTAGCTTATGCTTGAAACTCTCAATGGAAGAGGCAGCAACTACTTTACTAGGTAGCTTATTCCATTCATCTACTACTCTATTGCAAAACCAGTCTCTACCCTGTTCTTAACTAGCATTAGTAGGGCCACATTTGGACTGCGCAGTGCAGTTTTGGTGTCCTTGCTGTGGAGTGGATGTTGATTCGTTGGAAAATGTGCAGAGAGGAGTGACAGGAATGATGCATGACGTCCGGAACCTGTCATGTGGGGGCGGACTGAGGAGACTGGGTCTGCATTCGCTGGAGAGGCGTGGATTGGGGGAGGGTCTTGATTGAGGTGTTTGAGTGGATGAAGGGTGTAAATAGGGGAGATGTCGGCAGGGTGCTTGAGGTGAGCATACAGGATGGAACTGGAAATGGTGGTTTCAAGCTAGACAGGTTCCGTTTCGGTGGGGAAATAGGTAGAGGTTGGTTTGCTAATGGAGTGGTGGACGAGTGGAGTAGGCTACCTAGTGGAGTGGTTGCTGCCTCTTCCATTGAGAGTTTCAAGCATAGGCTAGATAAGCATATGACAAATAAGGGGTGGATATAGAAAAAAGAAAATCTTATAACCAATACTAATTCATAATTTTTCCTTTTCAGGTTACACTATGATAGTCTCTATTCTCCTTTCACACTTTCCTGTAAAATGTCCACGCCAGTTTTTCTATACGGCGTGGTGTTCTTTCTGACTTTTTCCTGCCGGCTTCGACTGGAGGGTTTGGAGGGCGGGGGAGAGCCTTCTTCTTTGTTATCCTTATCTCATTCTAGTAGTTCAGTTACTCTTCTAGGAGCTGCCTAGCATGGGCCAACCGGCCTACTGCAGTTGTCCTCTCCTTATGTTCTTATGTACATACAGACATGCATATAAATACGTGCAGACATCCATACGTACACACAGGTAAAAATCAGGTGGAAAATTGACTAGTAAATATTTTTCTATTCCATCTATCCATACATACATACATAAACATACAGACATAAACCATCTCGATCTCTGTCTGCATCTGCGGTTTCTCTAATGCTTCAGTCCTTACATAACCATCCAGCCTTCCATCTCTTCACCATCCATCAGATCAGCCACACACACACACACACACACACACACACACACACACACACACACACACACACACACACACACACACACACACACACACACACACACACACAAACTCGTCAGTATCCTTCAACCCGCAATAAAACTCACATGTCGAGCAAACAGTTCAACCTCCTCCTTTGCGGTATTGAGAGAGAGAGAGAGAGAGAGAGAGAGAGAGAGATGCAATTTGGATTTTTTGGTATAAGATGGATTGTTCTTTCGTCTCTCTCTCTCTCTCTCTCTCTCTCTCTCTCTCTCTCTCTCTGTCAGTCCATATATCTATCTATCTGTGTATAACTATTTGTCTGTTAATCTACCTTTCTTCATTGTTTCTCACTTCTTCCTTCTTCGTTTATACTCTGGCTATTTCTTAATTTTTTTTCCCTCCTCTCTTCCCTCCCCCTCTCCCTCCTCCATACCTCCCTCTCCCTCCCTTAATCCCTCTTGTTGTCTTAATCTCTCTCCTCCTCCTCCTTGGCCTCTCTCTCTCCTTCACTTTCTCCTTCCTTCCTTTTCTCTTCATTCTTTTCTTTTCTTTTCGTCTCCCTCTTTCATCCATCCTTTCTTCCTTCGGTAATTTGGTTTGCTGTTCTCATTCGTCTCCATAATCTCTCTCTCTCTCTCTCTCTCTCTCTCTCTCTCTCTCTCTCTCTCTCTCTCTCTCTCTCTCTCTCATTATTCCATTCTCCACTTCTTTCTTTTTCTTCCTTTCACCTCCTCCCAAACCTCCCTTTCTCACATACCCTTCTCTCTCACACCCTTCCATTTCACTATCCCTCCATTTCGCCTCCTTCTCTCCACTACCCCTCCTTCCCTCCACTTCCTCCTCCTCTCCTTCCCTCCCCCCACACTCCTAATCCCTCCCCCACCTCCCTAATCCCTCCCCCACCCGGTCAGTACCCAGAAATGAAAGGAATGTTACACAGACTCTATTTTCCTTTTGTGTACCTGAGATGTAAAGAAAAATGGGTGACAGGCCTAAACCATCAGAGAGAGAGAGAGAGAGAGAGAGAGAGAGAGACAAGTACCGTGAACCATTTAGCATTCACATAAGAACATAAGAAGAGAGGATAACTGCAGTAGGCCGGTTGGCCCATGCTAGGCAGCTCCTAGAAGAGTAACTGAACTACTAGAATGAGATAAGGATAGCAAAGAAGAAGGCTCTCCCCCGCCCTCCAAACCCTTCAGCCGAAGCCGGCAGGAAAAAGTCAGAAAGAACACCACGCCATATAGAAAAACTGGCGAGGACATTTTACAGGAAAGTGTGAAAGGAGAATAGAGACTATCATAGTGTAACCTGAAAAGGAAAAATTATGAATTAGTATTGGTTATAAGATTTTCTTTTTTCTATATCCACCCCTTATTAGTCATATGCTTATCTAGCCTATGCTTGAAACTCTCAATGGAAGAGGCAGCAACTACTTTACTAGGTAGCTTATTCCATTCGTCTACTACTCTATTACCAAACCAATTTCTACCTATTTCCTTACTGAAACGGAATTTTTCTGGTTTGAAACCATTATTTCTAGTTCTATCCTGTATGCTTACTTTAAGTACCTTGCTAATATCTCCCTTATTTATACCATTCATCCACTTAAACACCTCAATTAAGTCTCCCCTTACTCTACGCCTCTCTAGCGAATGCAGACTTAGTCTTTTCAGTCTGTCTTCATATGACAGGTTCCGGACGTCATGTATCATTTTTGTCATTCTTCTCTGTACATTTTCTAACGAATTAATATCCATTCTATAGTAAGGACACCAAAATTGTACTGCGTAGTCTAAATGTGGCCTTACTAATGCTACATAAAGTTTCAGTATTACTTTAGATGATCTATGTGGCCTTACTAATGCTAGATAAAGTTTCAGTATTACTTTAGATGATCTATTTCATTATTACTTTAGACCCGACCACCACCACCCCCACTGTCCTAATCCCGGAGTTTAAACGTAGATTAGACCTCATTTGACCTTACTCTACGCCTCCCCTGACCTTTGTTCCGCCTGAGACGCTGAAGGGGACGCTGTAGGAGGGCAAGATTTATAGGGGGGGTGAAGCGAAAATGACCCTAGGGAAGACAAATTACTTGGAGGTGAAAAGACTGAAGGTGTTGAGATTGTAAAGTTTTGAGAGAGAGAGAGAGAGAGAGAGAGAGAGAGAGAGAGAACATGACCAATTCAGAGAAACAGATAAAAGAAATACTGGGTTAACAGAGAGAGAGAGAGAGAGAGAGAGAGAGAGAGAAGGTCATTGGTGTGGACGTGAAAACAAACAATGAGCGTGAAGTGGTGGACCTTATCTGGGGCCTCATCTGTGTGTGTGTGTGTGTGTGTGTGTGTGTGTGTGTGTGAGAGAGAGAGAGAGAGAGGAAGCAAAAGACTTTAACCTGCTGACGAAGCCACAGGTGAACGTGGGTTATCAGGAAGTGAGAGAGAGAGAGAGAGAGAGAGAGAGAGAGGGAGAGAGAGAGAAAGAGACAGACAGACTGAGAGACAGAGAATTAAGCAGTATAATCTAAACAAATACTTTAATAATAATAATAATGCGTTTAAGTCTTTCAGCCAGATTTATAAATGTATGTAGCGCTTTATGTATTTATGTAGCGGGTTTGTTTCTCCATAAATCCCAGTACTGTAAATTAACGTTGATATTGTTGTAGTAATATTATTTTGGCAACTCACAAGGGAATATTATTATTGCTTAGGATATTCGCACATATTTGTAGACGCACACGTATACACACAAAGGTGTACACACAGGCATATTGTAATAGTGTACATACGATGAATTACACACACACACACACACACACACACACACACACACACACACACACACAGGTAAAACAGGTGAGGTAGGCAAGGTACACGTGGGTTATCAGGTAAATCTCAGGGGCGGTCTTCCTCCCCTGGGGTGTTGGGTGGGGGGAGGCCCTGGGGGTGTTTGGAAGGGGGTAGTTGAGAAGGAAGGAGGGATAGAGAGGGAGGGGGGGAGAGAGGTGAAGTGGAGGGAGTGGAAGACAAAATGGGAGGTAGAGGTGGGGAGGAAGCTAGGGAAGGGAAGTGGGGAGAGATTGTGGGGGAGAGAGAGAAGGAGAAAATGTTATAGAACTACAGATAGATATATAGACAGATAGATAGACATGGATAGGTAGATGGCTAGATAGATAGGTTTAAAAATAGCTAGATAGATAAATAAATATAGATATTAATAGACAGCCTGGAGCACTATAATCACATGGGGTTCAGCCTCACACCTTACCTCACACCTGCCTCCACCCCACCCCACCCCACCCCACCCCCGGGAATACCTCTCATTAACACCTCGCCTCACCTCTTGTGGGACTACCTTTCTGACTGACACCTTTTGTTTTGAGAAAGCAGTAGTTTAACTTAGCTGATCCGCAATGATTTTCAGTCTTAAGTATTGTTATAAGGGGTGACAGGCATATATATATATATATATATTTTTTTATAGCATTGCAGGCCAGCTTTGCCACCAAAACACAGTACTTGAAATCAGCTGGATGTCCATAAGATACATCGCATACAGTATATTTATTCCCTGCCACAGTGGGGTTAGGGGAAGGCTGGCCAGCATCCTGAATGGCAATGTAATCAGCAAACCTCAACTGTGCCTCAGATCTAAGCCCTGACTGGCCCCATCCTGCCGCAGTGCCTTCACCCACTACATCACTAGGCGTCAGCTATACTCAGGTCATTTTATCTAGGCGTAGACTTGCCATCTTGAATGTTGAGCTGTAACAGATCATCATCATGGCGCTAATAATGAAGTTCTGTGGAAGGGATGTTGAACCCTAGTACAGTCGTCCTCTGCCACTGTATGCTGAGAATGAACAAAAATCTTTATGGATTTAAAGTGTGAACTACACACTATACTTTTGTTGCCCTAACTTGGCCTAGGTTTTTGTCTTTTTGCAGCTTATATCACACAGTTCAGTGGCAGAAAAATACAGTGCAGTGGCTTTGCATCCTTTTCATAGCACTTCATATCTTCTTTGCTATCCTTATATCATTCTAGTAGTTCAGTTACTCTTCTAGGAGCTGCCTAGCATGGGCCAACCGGCCTACTGCAGTTATCCTCTCCTTATGTTCTTATAACGGAATTTTTCCAGTTTGAAACCATTACTTCTAGTTCTATCCTGTATGCCCACTTTAAGTTCTGTACCTTGCTAATATCTCCTTTACTTATTCCCTTCCTCCACTTAAACACCTCAATTAAGTCTCCCATTACTCTACGTCTTCCTAGTAGGTGCAAATTTAGTCTCTTTAGTCTGTCTTCATGTGGCAGGTTCCGAACATCATGTATCATTTTTGTCATTATTCTCTGTACGTTTTCAAGCGACTTTATATCCATTCAATAGTACGGACACCAAAATTGCACGGCGTAGTCTAAATGTGGCCTTATTAATGCTAAATAAAGTTGCAAAATTGCTCCTCGATATAAATCGTAGGAGCCTATTTGCTTTATTTCTAGCATCAATACACTTCTGCCTAGGTTGAGGTCTTACTAACCATAACTCCTAGATCTCTCTCGCATTCCGATTTACTAATTACTTTGTTATCTAAGTTGTATGTAGTATCTCCCATGGTCTTGCCTACGTTCAGTACTGTACAGTTTTCAAAATCTGACAGTCTGAAATTACCCACAAAATTTGTACAAGTGGCACCATTGGATTGTCAAGGCCAACGTCAGTCGTCATCGCCGCGCGAGGGCAGCACATACAAGGTTGACTCCACGCTGCTTGCCTGTCACCATCACGCGAGGCTGATGCAGTGACATGGTGATTTTCAACACGTTGCGCAACTTGATGCCCAGTGTGTACGGGGCTTAACATGGAGGCAACGCAAGAACAAGACAGAGAGAGAGAGAAAAACGAAAAGACAATGATCAGTATAAAGATTCGTCGAAGTTACATAAGGCTCCCCTCTATTTTATGGGAGTTTCCCTTGTTGCAAGCCCCGCCCCCAATGCGGCGCCCATCAGTCTGCCTCTACCTATAAAACCCCCATGCCAGCAGCCCAGTCATTGAGCCTCAGTGTCGCTCTTGCTAGGGTTGGGTGTACATCTCCGACGGTTAGCCCATGGCGCCAAGCCGTCTACACTCGCATGATCGCATCTGCCACACCAACGGTTACCTTACCGGCTTACCCTCTCCCTCGCCTTCAGTCACCTAATGTCGGGTGGGGGGGGTGTGCGTGTGATGCCCAGCTCCGCGGTGCCTGGGAGGGCGCGGTAGCACAGTGGTAGCGCGCTGGACTCGTAATCGGGGGATAGCGAGTTCGAGCCTCGCCCGGGCTGCCGTGCCGGGAGTGGTAGCTCGCTCCTGTAACCCTAGCGGGGCTATATAGTCCAATACAGAGCTTAGCTCGGGGGAACTCCATTTCTCCCATTTTTTCCGCGGTGCTTGGCTGTCTTGTTACCCATACCATACCAGGCTCATTGCAAATGAGAAACATGTTTCGCTGAGGGTAGGGGGATGGAGAGAGGATTATTGAAAGGAGCATGTGCAGTTAAAAGGAAAGACAGACTGACAAATGAGGAAGTGCAGGAGCGTTGTGGTGTTAATGTGAACGTGATAGAAAGCGTTAGGAGAAAATACACTGAGGTGGTTTGGCCATGTGGAGAGGATGGAGAGCGAGAGACAAGCGAGGAGAGTGTATGTGAGTGAGGTGGAGGGGGGAGGAGAGGGAGGGGAGGCCTAAGATGAGATGGAAGGATGGGATGGAGGTATGTGAGAGAGAGGGGGGTGAGCCAGTGGCGTATCCAGGAAATTTACCAGGGGGGGCAAACACTTGGAATATTTCCCCATAATGTCACCACAAATTTTCCTAGATTTGATGCTTTATGTCATCAGAAATAAATTGACATCATTACTGTTGCATTTGTTCCAATGTCTTAAAGAAAAACTATCTTTTCCCCACATATTGACAGCTTTCTTGAAGTTACTTTAAGTTAATAGCTAATAATCCTTTCAGAGGACAAGTATGTAAAAACACTCAGTCCATAATGTTACCAGAGGTCTACTATTTCATTAGAGAGAAAATGGAAACACCAGCAATAAATTAGAAGGCACTGGAGTTGCCCTAGCAAAGACATCTCCATGTCACTAGTATCCTTGGTCATCAGGGTACTCTCGTAGATGGTAGTATTATCGATACCTGCATGCTAGCTTCCCTCCGTTCTACCTCAAAATATTTTTTTTTTCCTCGGTACCACAAATTTCTTGAGCACTTTTAGTACTGAAAAAATGACTGTCAACGCTATACTCTTGGTGCATCATTTACCTGCTATCTTTATCTCTCTGTGCATATAAGGAATTACAGCTATTTTGCGTAATAACCTATGAAATTATAATGAATTATATCACACATCGGCACAGCAAGTACCATACGAGATGCAATGGCGTCCATACTATCTGTTTATGTTCGGAAATAAACCCTGTATTTTGATTGGCTGCTGGAAGAAAAATAGCGGAATGGATGGGCCAATGAAAACTCGAGATCTGGCGTGAGTGTCCCGAACACACACACTTTCCCACATTCGTATCGTTTTTTTCTATTTTCCTTTGCGGTTCTCTCTCTCTCTCTCTCTCTCTCTCTCTCTCTCTCTCTCTCTCCACTTAGCACATATGCATAAATTCAAACCCGCTGCTGCAGCCACCCCCAGTCTGGTATTCTGTTTTGCACTACTGTTGTGGTGGTAGGCAGTAGAAATTCTGTTTTCCACTACTTATTCTTTTAGTTTGATTCTCACTGGCTCAGGCATCAGGGGTGGTGCATACGTCAAGACTGACCTAAGTAACTGGGATTAAACTGTCTTAATCCTTGACTCAGGTGACCACGCCACCTGCCCCTCTCAGCAGGGAATGATTTTCATATCACCTGAACTGTACTGTGCTGCATTGAAAGGATTTTTCCATTAAGGAAAAAAAAAAAAACGGCGTAGAGCTATTCATCTTGAAAATTCTCACCTAGAAAAGTGGGGGGGACAAAAGATACTCTGTCCCCCAGGCTCCAAAAAGTGGGGGGGGGAAGCAAGTCCCCCTGTCCCCCACTCAAACGAGGCCCCTGGCACACCTTACCGTGTATAATGTACAGTAGTCTGAGGTGATCAAAATGGCTTCATGCAGTCTTCGAAAATTCTGCTTGTTTCAGTTGTGTGTAATAATTGTGCAGTTTTTGTTTGCAACTGGCTACAGGGTGAGAGGATATGGCTGCAGGGTAAAAGGATATGGCTGCAGGGTGAGAGGATATGGCTGCAGGGTGAGAGGATATGGCTGCAGGGTAAAAGGATATGGCTGCAGGGTGAGAGGATATGGCTGCAGGGTGAGAGGATATGGCTGCAGGGTGAGAGGATATGGCTGCAGGGTGAGAGGATATGGCTGCAGGGTAAAAGGATATGGCTGCAGGGTGAGAGGATATGGCTGCAGGGTGAGAGGATATGGCTGCAGGGTGAGAGGATGTGGCTGAGGGGACAGGAAGGCCATTTTTACACCTCATCAGGCTTCATGTGCAAAACATCATTACAGCTCTAATATTAACCACATAATCTACGGTGACACGGTAAATTGTTAACTTATAAATGGTCATTTTTTTCCCAAGGGTTTTATTATATTTAGCTTTCAATTTCAAAGGAAATTATTGCTTCCACATAAAATTTTTGGAAATAGATAATATTGTTTAATATACAGGTGGTAAAATTAGGAAAATTGTATTGTTATACAAGAACTATGCCAAAAATCCCTTTCAGCATTTCCCCCAAATATTCCCAGGGGGGGCAAAGTGCCCCCCTGCCCCCCCAGTGGCTACGTGTATGGGGTGTGCTGTGGGGGAGGGCAGTGAAATGGCGGGGGACAGGGCGATAAGGAGGCGGTATGTTTGTTCTTACGGGATGGAGTCGTCATGCTATAGACAGTTAGATATATTGGTGTAGTGTTAATAACTGTTCTTTATTCTTCATTTTATTTTGTATTAACCTCGTCATCCTTGTTCTTATTGTTTTTATAATGCTGAAAAGTATGGGGAAGACTGTAGGCCTATCATGTATTAAGCAGTGTAGCTCGGCCTTATTACACTCATTTCCTCTCCCCCTCCTCCTCCTCCTCCTTCTCCCCTTCTTTCCTCTCCTGTCCTCTCCTCCTCCTCCTCTTCCGTCTTTTTTCCTCCTTTTTCTCCTCCTCTTTCTCCTTTCCTTGTCTTCCTCTCCATTCCTCTTTCTCTTTATCATTCTCCACTTCTTCCTCCTCCTTCGCGCTCTTCTCCCTCTTTCTCTTTTCCTCCTCATCCTCATCCTTCTTTTCATCATTTCCTTCTTCCTTTTTCTCCTCCTCCTCCTCCTCCTCCTCCTCTTGGGTATAAGGGAGAGTTTTCTTATTTGGGAGACATGTTATGTGCTGGAGGTGGGACTGGAGCTAGGTCTGTGGCCAGAGTGAGGAGTGGTTGGAAGAAGTTCAGGAGCTGTTGCCTCCCCTGACATTGAGAGGGCTCTCCCTCCATGCTAGGGGACCTTTGTATGCAGCATGTGTTAGCAGTGTAATGCTGTATGGTAGTGAGACCTGGGCAGTAAAGGAAGACGAGATCTGTAGGCTCAAATATACAGAAATGACAGTGATTAAAAGGATGTGTAGTGTGTCCTTGGGTGTGAGGCCTGGGGGGCTGGTTTATGACTGAAGAGTTGAGAGGAAGGTTGGGACTGGAGTGTCTTGGTGTTGTGGTGATGAGGGGTAGATTGAGATGGTTTGGGCATGTGGAGAGGATGGAGGATGACAGTTGGGTGCGGAAAGTGTGAAGTGTGAACGTCGGGGGTAGGGTTGTGAGAGGCAGACTGTCACACTTTTAATAGCACTTGAGCTAACTGAGGAGGGAAATACCACTTTTGAATGTATGCTGTTTTTTTTTTTTTTTTTTTTAACCTGAGGTACCTGTACTGATGCTGTATTACTTGACGTAGTGTATGTCAGCATCTATTATGCACTAGTGTGAGCCTGAGTAAAATCATGTAGTGTTTGCCTAAATATAACTTTTAGATGGACCATTTGCAGAGAAAGTTACTTTGAATTAGTTTTTGTAAGCCTGTGACTGCTAGTAATTGTTTTAGTTTTATAAAATGCTTTGGTGTTAGCATGAATAAAAACTGCAGTGGATCAGGTCTGGTCAAAGGGTTAAATGGTGTAGGGGGCACAGGAAGGCTTGATAGCAGCTCTTCCTTAACAGCCTATCTATCCATCTATCTATCTATTGCCAGACGCCTTAATCCCATAAGGGGTGGCCACAAACAAATCGCCTCCATAACGCCCTGTCTCCTGCCATTTCACTGTCCTGTCCCCAGCTCACAACCCCCTCTCTCATATACAACCCTCCTTCATAACAACCCTTTTTGTATATTACACGTCAACATTGTGTACTGTTATTTATGGTGCTTGTATAGTAACAGTGTTGGCATCAGTAATAGACAAAAGCACACTGAGATGAGATGTGCACAATAAATGGCTCAAAAAGTGGTGTTGAGAAATATCCAAATCCACCAAGAATACAACTGTAAATGACAATGTTGTACTGATTATGAAAATTGATTTTGCAGGATGAAGGAAGCAGAAGAGAAAGTCTAAAAGATAACCAAAGAGACGAAAGATGTGGCTAAGGTGATGCAAGAAGGCGGCAGTCTGGTGAGTAAACTGAAGAACAAGGTGAAGATGGTGCAGAGAGGGAGCCAGGATACAAAAAACCTTTGTTACAAGTAAGGCCCAGTATTTTATTCTGTCTATCTACCTATCTACAGCCAGACAAATAAGACATTATTTTTTCCATCTATCTGTTGCCAGATACCTTAATCCCGTAAGGGGTGCCAACAAACAAACTGTCTCCATGTTGCCCCGTCCCCTGCCATTTCACTGCCCTTCCCCCAGTGTACACCCCAGTCTCTCATATAACTCTCCACTCCATCCCTGCATCTCATCCTTGGTCTGCCCCTCCCTCTGCCCTCCTCCACCTCACTCACACACACTGTCCTAGCTAGTGTCTCGGTCTCTATCTTCTCCACAAGGCCAATCCACCTCTGTTTATTACCCTAATATTTTCTATCACATTATTTTACTTACCATAAGGAAATCAGATGGAGGGTGAGAGACTGACGAGGAGAGTGTATGTGAGTGAGGTGGAGGGGGGGAGAGGGAGGGGGAGGCCGAGGGTGAGATGGAGGGATGGTGTGGAGAGATATATGAGAGAGGGAGGTGTGAGTTGGGAGCAGGGCAGTGAAATGGCGGGGGACAGGGCGACATAAGAACATAAGAAGAGACGATAACTGCAGTAGGCCTGTTGGCCCATGCTAGGCAGCTCCTAGAAGAGTAAATGAACTACTAGAATGAGATAAGGATAGCAAAGACGAAGGCTCTCCCCCTCCCTCCAAACCCTCCAACCGAAGCCGGCAGGAAAAAGTCAGAAAGAACACCACGCAGTATAGAAAAACTGGCGTGGACATTTTACAGGAAAGTGTGAAAGGAGAATAGAGACTATCATAGTGTAACCTGAAAAGGAAAAATTGTGAATTAGTATTGGTTATAAGATTTCCTTTTTTCTATATCCACCCCTTATTTGTCATATGCTTATCTAGCCTATGCTTGGAACTTCTCTTTACCCCACACACCACCTCACATGCTGCACAGATTTCTTCTGTGAATATCTTGCACACATCTTCCACGTCCCCCATCTGCTGCAATCCATATTTACCCAATCGCTCCTCTACTTCCTCTCATATTCTGCCTTTTTCCATCCTCTTGTAACCTTTCCACCCTCCTTGTATGAACCACTTCCTCCTGCCCTTCCCTTCTTCAATTCCTCCATTTCATTTGGATCTTGATTCTCGAAGTAGAAGCTATTCAAGCTTTGATGGTTGTCAGCTCCAATTATTCTTTTGCAAGTACAAATGATGATGCTGAGCAATTCATTTCAGTGTTTCCAGATTCAGACATAGCAAAAAAACAACAAACAAGAAGAGACAAAGGTGGAATACTGCATTCAGTGTGGTATTGCACCATACCTAAGGATCTATCTATCTATATACCTAGGCTGCTTCCCCCAAGGAAAGGGAGGTAGCCGAGACAGGACGACTCACTCTCCATTTACTCATCCATTCAAACACATTTATTCGCATCTTAGCCCCAAAGGGGAGAACGGACAGATCCTCACCGCACCACACCGCACAAGGGTCAACTGCACAATGCAATCAGTGACATCCGCAGCAGGGCCCGACAGCAGAACTGGTTTACCCCTGTCACATCATAATACACCCATCCCCTTACCCGCACCTGACCTGACTAGCTGATCAGACCAAATGCGGGAGAATATCCCCTCAGGGCTGCGTCATCACTTATTCATTCACAATTTCTCTCCATTTATTTCTGTCACGCACAGCCACTCTTCCTTGCTCAACAGACATCCCTCTCGCATCCAGCGCTCTCTTCACACTGTCCATCCATCCTATTCGTGGTCTTCCTCTCAGCCTTACACCTCTCACATCAGATCTAGTTATCTTTTTCACCAATCGCTCATTATCCATTCTCTCCATATGCCCAAACCATTGCAACACCCTCTGCTCAACTCTACCAGCCATCTCCCGAACAACTCCAGTTCTCCTTCGCACTTCATCATTTCGCACTCGATCCATACGCGTCACTCCACACATACTCCTCAGACACCTCATCTCCATTACATTCAAACTTTTCCTCTCTGCTAAGGAACTGTGATAAATCTGGTGTCCACAGATTTCCTCACTCCACATCTTTCACGAATCACATTACTTCGTATCCTATCCACTCTCTGTACCCCACATACGTTCCTCAGCAGTCCCATCTCCACTGCTCTCACTCTTGACTTTTCATTTTCATGCCACACCATAGTCTCACACACTCCTTCATGTAAGCCTCGTGCAGCTGCAACCCTCAAGCCTCTGTTTCTTATCAAGGCCTTCATTGCACCAGCTACTTTCCTTCCTTGTGTCACTCTACCTTCCACTTCTTTTACACATTTTCCTCTTTTTTCTATCACTGTACCCAGGTCTTTAACTCTCTCGCCAATTCCAGTCTCTCTCCATTCACTGTAACATCACACTGGGAGTCACCTTCTCTCTCATTAACCATCACTTTACTTTTTTCTACATTTACTCTCAAGGCACGACGCTCACAGACATCAGCAAAACTCTGCACTAGTCTACCAAGTTCTTGTCAGGTACTTGCAAGCAGTACTGCATCATCAGCATACAACAAATTTGAGATATTCCATCCATCACCATTCATTACCAACGCCATCCCTCTCTCCATTACTCGTGTTTTTACCTCTCTCATCACCCCATCCACATATATATTGAACAACCATGGGGACATCACACAACCTTGTCGCACGCCCACACCGATCGTGAACCATTCACTCAGATGCCCATTTACCCTTACACATGCTTCACTACCATCATAAAAATAATAATAGTAATAATAATAATAATAATAATAATAATAATAATAATGATGATGATGATGATTTTTTGACAGATAGACGTACGAAAATGCAGGAAATCCACAGCAAGCCATAAGGAAAGCCGGAGGAAAGCCAGTCAGCCAGCCAGCCAGTCAGCAAGCCAGTCAGCCATCACTTACCTGCGATAAAAGCTAAGTTATGTTTCGCCTGTTAGATTAGATAGATAGATAGATAGACAGATAGACAGATGGATGGATAGATGAATGGATAGATTGATAGGTTGATGGATATATAGATACAGTAGATGGATGGAGGGATGGGTGAATAGATAGATGGATGGATGATAGATTGATAGATGGATGGATGGATGGATAGATGAATGGATAGATTGATAGATGGATGGATGGATGGATGACAGATTGATAGGTAGATGGATACATAGATAGATGGATGGAGGGATGGAGGGATGAGTGGATAGATAAATGGACAGATAGATAGATAGACAGATAGATGGATGGATGGATGGATAGAATGATAGATAGATAGATAGGCAACTTACACTGCCACACGTCACTCTAACACACACACACACACACACACACACACACACACACACACACACACACACACACATTCAAAGTCCCCTTTCATACACTCGTATCCATAAATTCCCTCTCTCTCTCTCTCTCTCTCTCTCTCTCTCTCTCTCTCTCTCTCTCTCTCTCTCTCTCTCTCACACACACACACACACACACACACACACACACACACACACACACACACACACACACACACATCAATGATGCTTACATAATGAATGTGAGATTAACTAGGAGAGTGATGTGGGTGAGGTGGAGGAGGGGAGAGGATGGGGGAGACCGAGGATTAGATGGAGGGGTGGAGTAGAAAGGCATATGGGAGAGGGCGGGTGTAAGTTGGGGGGAGGGCAGTGAAATGGCCGGGGACAGGGCGACATGGAGGTGATTTGTTTGTGGCCACCCCTTACGGGATGAAGGCGTGTGGCAAGGGAGAGAGAGAGAGAGAGAGACGCCAAAAGACCTGTGTGTATCAGAGTTCATAATCAAAATATCATCCACATCTATCTATTTATCTAACTGTAAGCTTACCTAAATCTACCAGACCCAAGCTAATCTACCTTTACTGACTACCCTGCCCTGCCCTGCCCTACCCTAACCTACCCTGCCCTACCCTCCCCTCCCCTACCCTGTCATACACTTTCCTACCTTACACTACCCTACCCTACTCTACCCTACCCTACCCTGCACTACCCTACCCTACACTACCCTACCCTACACTACCCTACCCTACACTACCCTACCATACATTACCCTACCCTCCCCTACAGTACTCCACCCTGTCCAACCCTACACTACCCTACCGTACTCCTCCCTGGCCTACCCCAAGGTCTAGTGATGTCACGCGGCACCTGAGCCCACCACTCCAGCAGGGTTAAGATTTATACCCCAGGGTGAAACGTCCAATAGGTCCGGGTGTCATTTACTACGTGCAACCTGGGGGTGGGATAGGTAGAATAGGACTGACAAACAACAGCTTGCAAACTTCATCCGTTTTTCGTTACTACACACACACACACACACACACACACACACACACACACACACACACACACACCGCTCGCTGGTGCAGTGGTAACGTTCTCGCTTGCCAACTGGTGGACGAGAGTTCGCGCCTCGCTCAGGTTGCGAAAAGTTTCACTGACGAAGTGGGTGGTTACTGTCCCCCTTGAGCAAGGAGACGGGTGTGTGCGTGTGTGAAGGTCACAGCCTTGCCCTTAGATCGGACTATATGAGCTCTCAGCTCCCTTCCGGGAGGGTAAAAGCTGACGATCACGACCATCAAGTGATCCTGACCGACCCGGTGAATTACACACACACACACAGTGAACAAGTGCCCACAGTGAACACGCAAGCAATGGACATGCACGAACTGGACATGCACACACTGGATATGCACACACTGGATATGCATACACTGAGCAAGCATACAGTGAGCACGTACGCACTTAACAGGCACACATTAGGTAACCACACACACTAAACGAACACACTGAACGTGTAAAAACTCAGCACATAAACACTGATGCACGCACACACCAATGCACGCACACACCGATGAACGCACACGCCGCGGCATGTACGTATTATACACGCGCACACGGAGCAGGCACACACTACTGCACGCACATATTCATTCACGCAAACACTGATACAAGCAGTGATCAGCGCATGCACGCACACTAATACACGCAGGCACTGATAGGCACTGATACACACAGGCACTGATACACACAGGCACTGATACACACAGGCACTGATACACACAGGCACTGATACACACAGGCATTGATACACACAGGCACTGATACACACAGGCAATGATACACACAGGCACTGATACACACAGGCACTGATACACACAGGCACTGATACACACAGGCACTGATACACACAGGCACTGATACACACAGGCACTGATACACACAGGCACTGATACACACAGGCACTGATACACACAGGCACTGATACACACAGGCACTGATACACACAGGCAATGATACACACAGGCAATGATACACACAGGCACTGATTCCTACAGGCACTGATACACACAGGCACTGATACACATAGGCATTGATACACGCACACTCAGATACGAGCACATATATACACACGCAGAATGATGCACACACACACACACACACACACACACACACACACACACACACACACACACACACACACACACACACACACACACACACACACACACACACACACACACACACAGGTGAATGGACTCAGTGATGCTCGGAAAGATTAATGCACGCAAGCATTTACGTATGTGGACATGTAATTTCTCTCTCTCTCTCTCTCTCTCTCTCTCTCTCTCTCTCTCTCTCTCTCTCTCTCTCTCTATGACGCACCCCCCCCACACACACACAGAGACCTGCACATAGCTGCACTTCCACACAGCCACAATGTCTCCAAAGTCACATGCAGTACAACATGGCATAGAAGACCCCGGTTGTGATATGATAACCCCAATGAATCCTACAGCATACTTTTTTTTTATTCTTACTGTCTCAAGACGATTTTATTTAATACTAAAGATCTGTGGCAGTGAAGGTTAAGTAAGATATTATTCCTTTCCCAGGGGTGACGAACGGCCAGTAACAGGAGCAGCCAACAGAGAGCTATGTGGCATTTCTTTACTGCAGTGTGTCACCATATCCCGCCCCACACCACCACACATCCCCGCCAGTCCCTCTCTACTCACCAGTCTTCGAAACTACCTAACATTGTCTTTCCAAAGCCACGAAGTGTAGATGTTGATACAAATAAACGTGAAATACAACTATGTCTGAATTTCTCTCCTCATCAGAGCGTCATCAAATAAATAACTGGTATCTTGTGTAATTACCTTTTTTTAATATTAATTAACAGGAAACTCCAAGCCCAAAAGCAGTCAAGATAGAGGGTTCTCAGCCCCTACATCACTTCAAAATCTCTTTACCTAAATTCTCGTGGCCAATGACGATCTAGATTTTCGCATAATACACTGTACGTAGAACGAATAACATGCTAGTTTATGGAATACAGGAGTCTGCCACAACTCTCCATTTGGGGAAAAGAATGGTTAAAGGAAAAAACGTAGACAGAGGCGCATGGGAGAAGGCTGTGGTATTAGACTAATGGGGGTACTGTTGATATTTTCACTGCCTCCTTTTCTCATATACAGAGTGAAACTAAAGCTTTATTAATCCTCAGATACGCACATCATTGTTAACTGACGTGATCTGGTACGAGTATGGCTGATAACAAAATATGTAATCAGAATAGTGGCCAGAAAAAAAAAATCGTTGCTTCTGCTCTTAGGAGGTGTTATTACAGTCAACCGAGAAAGCCCGATGAAGCTATGTGTTTGGCCAGGTTTATATATCTATCTATCAGTCTGTCTACCTGACCGCCTGCCTGTCTGCCTTTTCTGCCTCCCTGCCTGCCAGCCTGTCTGTTAGCAAGATTATAAGGAAAAGTCAGCAGATTATCTTATTTCTTTATTTAGATTTTGAGTTTACCATTCTATACAAACCCTTACGAACTCGGGAACGTTGTCGCTGGAATCCAAGCAGGAAGAGTCAGCGGACAGTGACTAATTTTTCGCAGTTGCCCATCCATTTTACTGCTTTCTCTGACCAGGAAGCCCACCCCAACTTAATCTGTTGCGTCACAAAAGGTGCGCGGGGAAGTCAAGCGAGCAGATCATCTCTGTCATTAGACTTTGAGTTAGGTTAGGATGAAGTAATTTTTTTTTTTTTTTATAGCATTCAGTAAAAGGTCAGGGGTACAAGACAAGGATAAAGGTTCAGTCGGTCGTCATGTCCGAGTAATTTCGAAGCATTGTGATGAACAAGCAATAAACAGAACGTCAGAAGCAGACTCCGTGGAGAGAGTGCATCAGTAGCCTACATAACGTCTACGCGATTATTTTATTTTCTGTTATCATACTTCAGAACCACAGGTGTTTAGTGATAAAGTGGACGGGTGTTTCAACCGATTGTGTGACGCGAGTGTTGTTGGCGTCACTTCATAAGCTGGTGGGTAGATTTTGCTGCATTATCCCGCCATTTTCCTCCTGTCTGTGATCTGTCGCCTTGTTCCCACTGCACCCACCAAAGGTATGCTGTTTGACTTTATTAATTCTGTACCCATTTTACTCAAACTTGGCCTAAAATTTTCCTCTCTCCAACTTGAATACTGAGTTGTAGCAATAGATTAATACTAGAATATGTAAGTCACAAAAAAGTGCCATTGAAGAGGAGCCGGAGCGCTGCCCTTTTCTGTCAATGGCCCATGTGAAGTAAGCGGCAAGAGGACGAAAATCTGGGCCAAGTTACCCTGAAAAAAAGTAGTATTATGCAGGATACTATGATATTCTAGGAAGTTGTCGACAGTTGAGAGTTGTTTGTGGTTTGCAATAGCGAGACAGGCTGAGACACACAGACAGAAGACAGACAGACGCATGGCAAGGAGACAGGAAAGGGGAGACGAAGCGTGGCGTTATTTTGAGTGAAGTTGACATCATAGCACATTAAAATATATTTGTGCCGCAACTTTAATAGCATGTCTTCTTATGTATTACCAAGGTCCTTTGACGAGTAGTGAGCTTACACACACACACACACACACACACACACACACACACACACACACACACACACACACACACACACACACACACACACACACACACACACACACACACACACACACGCACATACACACACACACACACACACACACACACACACACACACACACACTGCAACCACATCAAACTATACAACCCCCACCCCCCTCCACTCACAACACATTCACTTACACACACACACACACACACACACATAAATACACGCACACGCAGGCACACGTTCACAAACACAGACACAGACACAAAGACAACCAAACACAGAACCACAACAACATCCCATCACACCCCCAGACACACAGCCACAGCTCTTCACAGTCTCGCCTCCAAGGACACACGCCATCCCTCCACACAAACACCCACTCCTCTATGTATCCAAACCTCCACACGTAGCCTTCATATATACAATATACAGCTATCCCTGGACACATAAGGCCACACCGTCCCACACAGTACTGCACTTACACACATGCAGATCCACGTTACATAGCCATATCCCCATGGACACACACACACACACACACACACACACACACACACACACACACACACACACACACACAATGCTCTCTAGTGGAGCTTGCTAATGGGGTAATGTGTGTATGTAACTTTGGTGGTGTGAGAGGTTGGCATGGTAACACTCAGGCACCTCCCACTAGTCAAAGATTTTCTTAACGGTATATTTTTGCATAAGGCTGGTTAATATCGTTTTGTACACACACACACACACACACACACACACAGTAAGTAAGTAAGTATTTATTGACCACAATATCCAGTTACACATACAACATTTCAAGCAACAATAAACCTTAACATGATAAACAGCACATCAGATATTAGCAAACAATTATGGTCCACAAAACAAGCGAAGTATTAAAGGGTTGATCAGTGCATCTCTATTGCCTTAATGAAAGATGGAAATCATTACACTTCTGATTAGAAATGTAACTACAATGTAACCAATCACGTTTTTTACGAAAAAAATTTCCCAGTGATATATCATGGTTAGAATAAGAGCATACAAAATGAATTAAATACACTTTAAATAACATAGGTTATGGTAAACATTATAGTACACACTAGCCAAAACAGGAAAGGACCTTATACACTATCTCCTCAATAGGAAACTGAGCATCGTCACCAATGTTTTGACTCCAGGATGTAAAGTTATATCTTGTACAGACGTCGGAATAAGTTCGTTTCCTTTTCCGTGGACTAAGGTGTTTGTAACACTGCTCGATGGAGAACTATCCCCTCCCTCTCCCTTCCTCATAGTCCCACACTCCCACCAAACCCCCCCACTTTTCTCTCCGATCCCGTACTCTCGCTAGCAGCCAGCTTGGGGTTTCTGTACTTCATGCACCTCTCTAATTACGTGTAGTCCGAACAACAAATAAAAGGATAGTACAGTACATATAAACCAAGTTAGAAGATTTACTACACACACACACACACACACACACACACACACACACACACACAGGGAGAGAGAGAGAGAGAGAGAGAGAGAGAGAGAGAGAGAGAGAGAGAGAGTTAAAAGACAGGGAGCGACAGGCGCAGAGGTTGAGCGAATGGAAAAATTTGGAATGTGAAAGGGCAGTTACGAAGAAAATAAAAAGGGGAGAGGCAAGGAAAGAACAACGAGAGTTAAGAAAAGAGACAGAGAGTGAGAAGTGACAGTGAGAGGTGAAATGAGATACAGGCAGTGTGAAAGGGAAAGAGAAAAGGGAGATGTGAATCGAAAGGCCGGGAGACAGGGAAGTAGAGACAAAAGGGGAGACAGCTGAGAGGAAATGGGCATGGAGCAACCACAGAAACAGGGATAATAAAAAAGAAAGTGGGAAAGAAAGCTACGGAACGGAATACTGAGAACGATAATGAGGAAAATTAGAAAAGAAGGCAGTGTAACAGAGAGTAGGAAAAAAGTGTTATTCTGGCAAGGACGCAGGGAAAGAACTAAGCAGGATAAGACGAAAGCATTGAGGCTGAGTAAAACGAATGACATTCATGTAAAAAGGGAGGGAGAGAAACAGAGAAATTAGACAAATTTGCGGAAAGTAGAGATTAAGGGTGGGAAGAAAATAGGTTAATTTTTACGGCAAGAAAAAGGAAGGGGATGTTAAGAAGGGAAGACAAGGGAAGGGCCAGGGAGGAAGGAAGGGAGGGAAAGACAGTGGCAAGAGCGGAGTGGAAGAAGAGATTTCGGGTGACAGGGAGAGACGGAGAAAGAAAAGAGAAAAATGAGCACGCAGTTATTACTGGGGAAAGAAAGCAGTGAAGGAAATGGATTTAGTACAAGTAAAGAAATACGGAGAGAGTAATGATGAAAAAAAGATAACACATGTAACGGATGTAACAAGTAAGACAAAGTTATGACACAGGGAGGAAGAAAGAAGAGTGAGGTAAGGAGGGAGTGACAGAGGGGAAGAGAGACGAAGGAAAGGAAAGAGAGGGAGGAAGGTAGAGACTGAGCAGATTGCTATAAAGAGGGGAAGGAGGGAAAAGGAAACTGGGGATGAGACAAAGGATCCAGAGAGAGAGAGAGAGAGAGGGAGGGGGAGGGGCAGTACACAGACAGGTCGACAAATGTTCAGAAAGTGTGTGTGTGTGTGTGTGTGTGTGTGTGTGTGTGTGTGTGTGTGTGTGTGTGTGTGTGTGTGTGTGTGTGTGTGTGTGCGCTTCCGTCCCTGCGTCACTTCTATAACATTGTTCCATTTTTTCACCTGCGTGTTTTCCTCTTCTCAGCTTGTTTCTCCTCTCACCCACTTTTTTTTTATCATTATTTCTCCTGATTGTTCTTGTCATTCCAAGTCTCTCTCTCTCTCTCTCTCTCTCTCTCTAGGAATAAAGAGATTGTTCTCACAGTCTATATCTCCTTAATACGGCCACTTCCTCAGTTACTGTGGAATTTTGGTCGACATACATGGACTTAAAAAGAGTTCAGGAGACTAAGGTATCAGTTTCGCCTGAGGGCTGTGGGACTTTTTTAGCAGAAACTCGTAGACAACGGGGTCAGCTCATTACAGTGTTTAAAATCTGAATGGGTTTCACCAGTGGCGTACCTGAGGGGGGGGGCGAGGAAGGCTGTTTGAAACTGCCCCCCGGGCCCCCAATTGAGGGGGGCCCCAAAAAACCTTAAAACTTTTATAATTTTTTTTTATTAATATTTAAAAGTATATATGTTTATCATCCCGACAATCCCGGCTGAGATATTAGATAAGTTTTGAGAATAAGGGGGGCTAGGTTCTTTGCGGGGCCCCCCTCCTGGAGGGGGGCCCCACAATGAACCTAACCCCCCGGGCCCCTAAATCTCTAGGTACGCCCCTGGGTTTCACAATCATTACATAGAAAGTTGCTTACTCTTAACACGGACTCGGCACACAACCATGGTTGGGAGCTGTAAATGAAAAAAATTACCGGCAGAATTACGTGAAAACTTTTTCACTTTCAAGATCAGCTCCACATGGAACTGACTCAACATGGACGTTGTTAACATTACAGTAGAGAAGTTTAAGGGATTCATCGGCAGGATACACTAGAATAAATGTGAATTGGATATGCATTCCCAGGCAAACAAGAAGTATCTCCAATGTATGGGCTGCATAGTTATTTAGATCCTAACTTTTCCTTGTAACTCCTCTTTCTCTCTCTCTCTCTCTCTCTCTCTCTCTCTCTCTCTCTCTCTATCTATCTATCTATCTATCTATCTGTGTGTGTGTGTGTGTGTGTGTGTGTGTGTGTGTGTGTGTGTGTGTGTGTGTAAAAGAGGTTTCTACTATCGCAACATTTAATCACAGCAGATTTATTCTGTGTGTGTGTGTGTGTGTGTGTGTGTGTGTGTGTGTGTGTGTGTGTGTGTGTGTGTGTGTGTGTGTGTGTGTGTGTGTGTGTGTGTGTGTGTGTGTGTAGTAAATCTTCTAACTTGGTTTATAATATGTACTGTACTATTCCTTTATTAGTTGTTCGGACTACACGTAATTAGAGAGGTGCTTGAAGTACAGAAACCCCTAGCTGGCTGTGAGCAAGAGTATGGAGGGTACCGGGTGGAGTCATGGGGCGGAGAGAAAAGTGGGGGGGTTGGGTGGGAGTGTGGGACCATGAGGAAGGGAGGGGGAGGGGATACCTCTCAATCGAGCAGTGTTACAAACACGGAAAAGGAAACCAACTTATTCCGACGTCTGTACGTATGTGCTGAGTCAGTGGACACACCTCCAGTACATAACTCTGTTTGCACAGCACCAAATGGACAGAACCGCTCTGCTACCGGGAGACGTCCCCGTCCACGCCGATTCCAACGGCCCGTCTCAATAGCCAGATTATGACTACCCGCAGCCGACTAAATGCCATTCTGTGTACCTCACTAGTTTTACCACGACATTTATAAATCTCGTGAACTGTTAAGGTAGGGTTTAACACATTATAAATTAGGTTTCTAGAAGATGTAGAGTTAGAAATTGATTACTTTAAAAGTTTCAATCCCGACTTTAACATCATCAACAGAATTATTAATTAAACTCTTAATGTGTTTACTTGTTGGTGTGTTAGCCACCATGGTCAGCCTGACGGCGTGCACCCACGAGTCATCAGGCATACCGCGCCTCTCCCCCCACAGTCGCTGGAAAAGCTTCTTCTGCCTTGCTAGTACTAAAGATTTCAGTGGCGGGCACCCGAGTTCCACGTAACAAACGTCCGTGCACGCCGTCATACGAGCTCCCAGCAACTGTTTAATACCCCAATACAATTTTTCCATTGGCCTCAGTTCCCATTGAACCAGGACTCACAGCCATACAGGATGGTTGACATTAAGGCTGTTTCAAACATTTTCTTTTTAACATAAAATGATATGTCTATATTCTTTTCCAAAAATGACACAAATTTCAGAATGTGGCACATTTTTGCTTGTGCGTGGGCGGTAATGGCGGACGGGACACGACAAGGTCCCGTCGCTTGTGAACAGACTGCCCAGATACACATACCTGTCACACCACTGCACGACCATATCACCAACGCAGAATGGCCCACGATCGCTCACTGACGCATGGATTGCAAAGAACTTGGTCTTAATATTATTCACAACCATGCCATTATTTACACAGAACTGATTCAGAAATGTAAGTTTATGTTCCGTCCCGCGTCGCGTTGTCGAGAGAAGAACAGTATCGTCCATAAGGACAAGGAGATGAAGCCATTGTAAATAACCATCTGGCCCACAATTGGATTTATCAACGTAATCATGCTGTTTACAAAAATGATAAACAATAAACAAGATGTTGGGGACCCCTGTCTGACGCTGACCCTGGCTGTTACAATGGCTGTCCCAATAATGCTCAAAGTAACCCCGTATATCGCCACCAGCGCCGCTAACATTCGCGACCCGCACCCCAACTCACTTAACATGCGAAACAATTTGGCGCGAGGGACCCGGTCGTATGCCATTGAAAAATCGACAAAGCAAACAAATAACTTATGCTTTCTCCTGCAGGCCAAATCAATTAACAGTCTAAGTGCCACCACATGCTCAATGCAGCCCTGGCCCTCCTGACTCCCTGCCTGCTCCCGATACGGAACAAACCACATACTTAACCGAGTTGATAGCACCATGTCATACAGCTTTGCCAAACAATTTATAATATTTATACCACGATAATTCTTGGGTAATGATCTGTTACCTTTCTTAAATATCGTAACCACACGGGCCAACTGCCAGGATGTGGGATAAGAGCCAGAGGAAAAGACTGCATTAAACAACGCTAAAATAAAGTGTATCCACTGGTCTGGTAAAAACTTTATAATTCCTGGGCTTATCCCATCAGGCCCACACTCTTTATCTTGCTTTAATCTACTGTATGCATTTCTCGCATTACCGCATCAAATTCTATGTCATCATCAAGAACTGGTTTGGTTACATTTGTATTAAACTCAGTAGGTACTATAGGTTCAGCATCATGTGGGTTATATACCTCCTCAAAAAAGGCTTTGAAATCCTCATTTGTGGGTTTTTTATTACCGTCGGAATCATCACTATCATCTCTATACTCCCCACGCCAGTCTATAGCTTTCCACATACGCCTGTCATCCATATCATTTAAGAGTCTCTCCCACCTGCTCACTATGACATCCTCTGGCACAGTCACCTGAGCACACCGACTGGCACTAGCACACCTGTACAAAATATCGGCCATTTGGCTCACATTAGTATCAATGTCAGGATCAAACTGGGGAATATCGAATCGAGAAAGGTCCCCAATAAAGTTTTCGATGTGAACATCACAAAACTTTATAGGACGTTTTAACCGAGATTTCTTCTTCTTACAACTTCAATACAAAACTGCATGATCACCAAGCGAACCCGCCCGCACACCAAGGCACACCCTATCCACCACAGGGGGGGACAGAGCAACCGCTATGGGGGCGTGATCCGATGGAATATCAAGACCATTATTCACAGTGAAACTTTAAATGCAGTTTATAATATTAGTAGAAGCAATACACACATCTACTTCAGAAATCCATTCATTATGTTTCCTATACGTCAGATTGCTCTTATAATGTTTTTCACCATATTTCAAGTTATTTACCTCCACTAAGTTTTGTTCTACACACACAGTAGTCATAGTATTTGCATTCTCATTAGGCAAATTAATTTGATCAGGAATCTCAGGGTAGGTGAAATAATCAGATCCAGGGACAAGTAAATTCACTAAATACTTTGAACATCAGTACCAAAACGTGTGTTCAGGTCTCCCATTCGTAGAACATTACAATTGTTCTCTTTTCCACATATGATTTTCTCTTGTATATAACTGAAACTGTTAGGATTAAAGTACTGCGAATCTGTAGGGGTATATACACAAACCCCAAGAGCACAGTGCTCAATAGGGACAATCTGAGCCAAACTTGGTCTTTCATTTTACAGTCTACACCCATCACAGCTGACTGTAAATAACGCTTTACCAGTACCACTGTGCCCCCTCTATGTCCGTCTGACCTCACAGTGTCTCTGTAACAAACATAGCCAGGTAGAGAGATACCTAACTTTATTGAAAAACGCCCTAGTGGCGAAAAAACGAAAAAGCTAACGCCGGTGAGGCAACCCTGCAGCTAGAGGAGAGCTCAGAAACACGTCTTCCTTCTCCACGACCATTCATCAAAGTCCAGGAAGCAGCAAAGACAGCAACAATATTAATACTCGAAGGAAGGCCAAAAGCAGAGTACAGGAACCAGTTTATGTCAACGTTTCGCCCACAAAGCTTCTTCAGGAACATCATTACTGGACAACACTCCACTCCTTAAACAGACCCAAGCCTGACTGGTAGTGCAGGATTGTGTACTTGTGTTCTGGTCACCATTCAGGCTTAGGTCAATTTAACTAGTGAAGCACTGTCTACTGGTGTTGTTCCTGAAGAAGTCTTGGGGCAGAATGTTGCAAGTGGGATTCTGTACTCTGCTTTTGGTCTTTCTCTATATACGCAGCGAATACACCATAATTTTACTGTTTATCTTCCTTATGAAACCTTACCCAGAATCCAGCTAAATGAAACGAGTATTTCCCCATCCAATTTTTATCCCATACTTCACACTCGGGACGATTTGCATCAGTATATGACCGATTCCCGCCTCAGTGTTACGAGTCCTTTGACGGAAGGTAATCGAATATTGTTTTTGCTGGGTTTTATGGGCCGGCTAAATGCCTCACACATAGTAAAGCCTCTAGTCATACAAGCCTCCGCACGCAACATACTGGTGAAGCACAAATGGTGATGGGTTTCTGTAGTGAGAATGACGCCAGATCCAATATTATCCCTCTGCAGTTCGGGACAGCTCTAGTATTACACAAGATTAATTGAATGTTGTTTTTGCTCAGTTACAGTATATGGACCAGGTTAATGTCTCTCACATTGGGAAGCCTTAAGTCTTACAAGGTTAGGCACGCAACACAGAAGCACAAATGGTGATGGGTGTCTGTAGTGAGAGTGATACGTAAATGTGTTATAATGATTCATCCCGTCAGTCTGCATTATGAACCGACAGGGTGACCACATATGCAAGTATGTCCGTGAGCAAAAAGCCTCCAACACCTATCTGCCAGTTGAGGGAATGGAAGGGTGCCACATGAACTAGTTTCTTGTGATAGCAATATGAAACACACAAGAGAAAGGTATCAGAAGGAACGATACTCTCATTTGACAAGAGTGAGAAATACGGAAAGTAGGACGCAAGGCTGGCAGAGAATTTTGACTCCACATGAAAATACTTAATATCAGGATTCTCTTTAAATGGCCGCCTTGGTTTGGGTTACCCTCAAAACAGATCACGAGACAAAAACGCTTTCACTGAGCGACCGTGGATCTCCAGCTGAAAGTATATTGATGGTTAAATAATAATGATATGTACGTTGGTCTGCTGTAACATCACATATTAGTTCTGTAGTGTGTTTTTATGAGCAAAGTGCAACACCAGTAGATTACATGACCTCCCCCCCTTTCCTTGCGCGCGCACCCCCCGAATTCCTCGTCCAGCAGCTGTGGCAGCAACATCTCCTCTCCTCATCATGGCCTCGTCTACTACTGCTCCAGCCTACGACCCGTTGAGGGGGGCTAATCATAGCAGTACTGAGCCTGAAGGAGGAGTGCAGACCATCACCATCACCGGCACCGTGAAGTGGTACAGCATCAGGGCGAAGTACGGGTTCATCCGGCGCCAGGACACTGGCGTCGATGTATTTGTGCATCGCTCAGCGATCGCTGCTACCTCTTCTCGGCGCCCCTCGCTCTCGTTACGCCAGGGCGAGACAGTGGAGTTCCACATTCACCAGACACCGAAGGGTCCCGAGGCTAGAGACGTCACTGGACCGGGAGGTGCAGCTGTGCAAGGCTTTGCCAATGCACGGCGGCGCCCCACGGCCCAGGGGCGCCGGCCTGGGGATCCCCGATGTCCTGAGGATGTGGATACCATTGTCGCCATGTGCATCGTGACGGCGAAGGCTTTCTGTGGCGATGACAAGGCAGCTATGCTCGTTCTACTCCCCGAAATCTTCGAGAAGAACTGGCTGCCAGGCCTTGTCATCCCTCAGAGCTTCGCTCGTGATGCTCGGCCAGCCCCTCGTCAGGAGCGTCATACCACCTCGCTGCAGCCTCCAAGACTCCGCACAACACCGCGGAAAAGGCTGCAGCTCGACGCTTCCCTAAACAGGGCAACTGCCGCCTCCTGCTCTACCTCTGCCCCGCCCATGGACATCGACACCGCCGATGATTACCGCCCGCCGTCAGCAGCTGAGGGAAGGGTCGCCTCTCCTGTCCTTTCCATCCTACAGGAAGAAAGCGACCACACCTCCCCCTCACCACCTGATGCTGTCGTGAACCTCCAGGCCACCGAGGAGGCATGTACCTCTCCCTCCCCACCACCGACATCGAACAAGAAGAGGTAGAGGAAGAAACAGCCTAAACCACCGCCACCTGCCGAGATAGATCCTGAAGGCACTACTCCACACGCTTCTGAACCTGACCTCAGCTATAACGACACCCTCAGCAAGGCAGAAATTTCCAGCATCGTAAAGTCGGCCTTTAATCCCGACATTCTCCTAGGCCATCTAGAACAGACAGACGTATCCTTATTTTCCAAACTAACCAGCCCCAGCAGTTCCTCGTAGAGGCTGCTCCACTGACATCTCTGATAACTCTGGCGGGCTCTCCACCCTGAGCCCGGGTCCATTTTCATAATAAAATGGACGAATCTCAACAACAACAACGCACACCCCCCCTACACACATCTACACGCAAGCTAATCAGTTTCCACATCTTAAAGTTGTACAAACCTACCTACGTGCAAGATATACAAGGAAAGTTATTACGAAAATGGTTATGGTCATCATCTTGCTCGTTCACTGGCGAGTTTCCTTAATTGGCCTCTGTGTGTGGTTTATGGCTTCTCTCTAGACTTGAAGGACTTGTATCTCAGTACTTGAAGCTTATTGATTCCTTGTTTTTTATACTGTGATAATTATAGGTCTTTCACAATAACCTGGCCCATTATTTTCGTCCTTCATACATATATCTCCTGGTCCATTTTCTCGTCCTTCATACATACATCTCCCACCCATTTCTGTATTACCTTCACCTTCACTTGGTAGATTTTTGTCCTGTATACCTACTTCTCCCCTTGGGTCTAAGATGCGAATGAATGTGTTTGAATGGATGAGTAAATGGGGAGTGTGTCGTCCTGTCTCGGCTACCTCCCTTTCCTTGGGGGAAGCAGCCTAGGTATATAGATAGATAGATAGATAGATAGATAGATACCTACTTCGACCATCCATTTCTACTGTACACTCACTTTAAGCTGGTCCAAATTTACGTCTTCCATACAAACTTCACTTATCAATCATTCAGTCAGTCAGTCAATCAATCTAACTGTCTACCTGTCTGTCACCAGATGCCTTAATCCCGTCAGGGGTGACCACAAATGAATCACCTCCATGTCACCCTTTCCTCCTCCATATGGCGACCTTCACTGCAACTCACGCCCCCTTTTCTCACCTCAACCCTTCCTCTCTAACTTCACTCCCCTCCACAGTTTCTCGTATTGAAATAGATAATTTTCTGACCTGAAGTTTCCTTGTCTTGCTTCACTCCTATCCAAAGGCCTCTCGTATTGAACTAGTAATTCTCTCATCTCAAGCCCTCTCCTACTTCTCTCGTCTCCAAAGTCCCTCATATTAAAGGCGATACACTTTCTTAGTATTCTGGTCCACCTCGGTCTCTTAAATTGGTCTCGGGTCCTCAAGGCACAATCAAAAGCTGTAGGTGTTTCGTCTGGGCAATAAAACGATTTCTTTGAGACTTCCCTTCCAGTTTATTGGCTGTAAAATCTACCGTTCTTGAGTTTTCGGTGATACAATACATTTTGTGTTCTGGCATGACATATAAGTTAATTGTGCATCTTTTTTTTTTCTTTTGAGAGAGAGAGAGAGAGAGAGAGAGTGGGTGAGTGAGTGTGTGCGTGCGTGCGTCCTTTACCGCAGCATTTTGTAAGTAGAAAATGGAAAACTTTGACCAGTTCCCTTTCGCTACCTCAGTCCATGTAATAAGGTGCTGGAATTTCCTATCAGCAAAAGGCATGGTATCACTTTTCTCTCATGTCATCTCAGTTTATATTTTTATTTTTATATTTTCCTTTTCCCTACTTTCATTTATTCTTTCCCCCATTTATATCCTCCACACTCCTACCTTCATTAATTCTTTTCCTCATTGTAATTTCCCTTATCAGGCAAATCACTTAGGATCCTCGCAAGCCTGTACTTAGAGCCGGTAGCATCAGTGGTTATAATCATTCCAAGCAGGAAAATTGTACACTTGAAATACACAGCCTCTTCGACTTACGGTCCTTCTCATTATAAAGGGTGAGGCATAAGTCTGTAGGCATATGGAAAGGACACATCTGAGGTTATCCTGTGTGTGTGTGTGTGTGTGTGTGTGTGTGTGTGTGTGTGTGTGTGTGTGTGTGTGTGTGTGTGTGTGTGTGTGTGTGTGTGTGTGTGTGTGTGCGTTATCGTGTTCGTGTTCTTGAGGCAGTTCTGCTTCATCACCAAACTAGCTCCCGTAACATCACTAACCAACACCGATGACTGGCACCTCAAATCACTAGCTCCCTCGACCAGTGCCCAGTTATCAAGCCTCTTCCCCTGTATGTTGCTGAGAGGAGAATTGGGTGATATTTTTAAAGCCTCGTGACTGACTTGAGATGGCATAGTACTCGTTATTAACAGTGTATCAGGCGCCTTGGTCATAATTCTTAGTCCTTTCGAAGAGATTATATTTAAACGATTTAGTTTAGGTTTAGGATGGACTAACTTGCCTACCTGCTTACCTGCCTGTGTGCCTGCCTGTCTGCCTACCTAATTACCCACCCACTTACCTGTGTGTCCCTGTGTGCCTGCCTGTCTTCCTACCTACCTACCTACCTGTCTACACACACACACACACACACACACACACACACACACACACACACACACACACACACACACACACACAAAGGCTAGGGAGACATGTTTAAGGCTATTTAGTGATGAGATGAACCCCGTGATAAAACTAGCAAGGTTTTGTTTGGTGTGTCCTGCCCTCTGTTTCTCCAACCCACAAACCTGTTTATTTATTTCCATATTAAGACAAACCCCCCATTTACCATATAATTATCGAAGTTCCTATTTATTCTCTTAGTTATTATTTATCTTTTATCTTAATTATCCATAGACTACCCCAAAGCTGTCTCACTATTACCATACTAATCAGATCCACCTCTTTCTCAGACACTCTTTCTCAGTGTAATTATTTATCCCAAAACCAATTTATTCTCCAGCTCAGCTAAACCCACCTTTATGTGTTAGTTTTATGTTTTTCCTTTTTAATATTAACTTGCCTTGTTGTGAAACGTTTGGTGGTTATATAAGTGAAGACAAAGGATTAAGTAAGCAGTCCTAAACTCTGGTTGAGACAGAGAACGTTGATAAGGCAAAAGAATGATTATAAATGTATGTCGACCCAGCATCCTAGCCGTCAATTCTCCAAGTCTAGAGAGAGGGCCGAGGGAGCGCAGTGGTGAATGGAGTCAGTGTGGACCGCGAGTGAGCTAAGAGAGGACGGACGCCCCTGTCACTCCCTCCAGGGACAGAGTGTCACGGCTGTGTTAGTGGTTCGGTTCCTTACTCTCCTGCAGAAGTCTCACCTCGAAGCCTCCTTCCCCTCGTTCACAAGTCTCAAAAGCCTCCTTGAGCACCTACAGCAGTATTTTTCCCCTCCTGCGAAAGTCTCAAAAGCTTCCTTGAGCACCTACAAGTCTCATTCAGTGGCCTACTCCTCCTCCAGAAGTCTCAAAAACCTCCTTCACCCCCCTGAAGAAGTCTCACCCAGTCCCCTTCCCTCCTGCAGAGGTCCAAGCTCAAAGCCTTATGGTTTACATGCAGTGTATTTTTCTGGAATAGAACAGTGAATTTACCTAACATTTTCTGAGTGTCGATGATCCTGTTAGCACCGTGATAATGAGGGACGACATCAGTGCTTAGGACGATTGTGTGATACCATTCCGGCAGAAGTAACTAAAACTCCATTAGTATATTTCTTTACAACGAAGCATCTTTAGGCTGGTTGAGAAGGTTGCAGAGAACCTTCAAGACACAGGAGGTTCACCTGAAAGGATAATGATACGATTCCGGCAGATATAAGGACAAGACACAATTTTTTTCGCTACGACAAGAGTACAAGCCTTCAAGCTGGTTGAGAAGGTAGCAGAGAACCTTCCAAATAGAGGAGGTTCAAGTCCAAGGATGATGGTGGAAGAGATGAGACTTGGCGACGGAGGTAAGACTGAGGGAGATGGTGGCGGTGGCGGGGGTCTACAGGCAGGCCAGTGGAGCGCCGACCCCGAGACTGGGCTATCCCCTCTTCCTTTCCTGCCACGGCTCAGAACCGCATCCAACCTTCACCCCGAGGTACTATCCAACAACTGGGTACACTCTGCTGCACGTGCCATTCACACCTTTGAACTCAACCCATTCATTACACAAGCCTCCGACACACCCAGCTCGTCCTACCATCCACAACCACCGTGGAACACCCCATTGTTAAATCTCCTTCTCCCTCACTCACCAACCAAAGCCCAAACTCCCACCCAACAGCTCCGTCAGGAGGGCCTCCAGCGTATAGCCCTCCTCACTCCACTGAACTCCACCGCCTACTACACTGACGGCTCCGTTGCTGCATCGAGAGCCGGTGCTGCCTTCGTCTGCGGAGACAGAACATGTGGCTTTCGCATCACCAACGGAGCCTCCACTCTACAGGCTGAACTGACTGCCATCTCAGCCGCCCTTTCAGATGCCCTTGCCAACGCCCCTGCATCCACAGTCATCATCCACACAGACTCTGCAACTGCTATCCACACGCTACGACGATCCCACCATACCGACAACATCCAATTAACCACTGACATCCTAGCCACCGCCCAAAAAATCCACGACACTGGAGGATCAATCACCATTCACTGGGTCCCCAGCCATGTTGGCATAGCTGGAAATGAAAAAGCCGACAAGATCGCAAAGAGCGCCATTGAACACCCTCACATTGACATCAACATTTCAACTAGCCTAAGCCACATCAAGCGCACCATAAAACAGAAGGCGCTCACTCTCAACCGCGAGGATCACCAAGTACACGTACAACTGGGCTCACCTTCTGCCATGTGGTTTGCCATGGCCACACAATACAAGCCACTAAAAATTACCAAATCCATTGACAACAAAACACTTACGCGCCTACACCGTCTTCGCCTGGGATACATGTGCCGGAGTAACCTTATCACCACAGATAACGACCCCACCACTGAATGCTCACACTGCAAAATGATCACGCCCTACCCACTCCTACATTACCTCCTCCGCTGTCCAGCCACTTCCCGCATCAGAACAAGCTCCCGATACCCAAACCCCGACATCCCTCGGTCCCACACTGCAGCAAAACCTGAAAGCACACTTAGAAACACTGCCGCCACAGTTGTTACCACCTCCCACCTTCCCACTCTCATTGAAGTAGTGCGTAGCACTCCCCCTCCAACTTATAAAAAAAAAAAAAAAAAAAAAAAGAATGAACAAACAACTACTCTCAGCCCATAACCCACCAACTGGGCTAATATATGGCCCGGTCCCCTCTACAGGGGGGGAAAATCTTTGAACGAACGAACGAACGAACGGGCTGGTGACACTGACGGAGGCGGCTCTGGCCAGGCTAATCAACGCTGACCCCATTGACAAGTGGTCTCAACTCGACCCACAGCCAATTGCAAGGTAGTGTGCTTTGAAATTGTCGATGATAGTATGATGATGGTGATGATGATGATGATATAATGATGATGTGGACCTATAGCAATGTGGTATTAAGTCGACCCATAGCTAGTTGCAAGGTATTTGGCCATAGCACTTTAATCTGGTCGTGTGTATGATGATGATAATGACTGATGATTTGATTCTGCACAGCCATGACCAAGAGTTCATCGGAATTTCTCAGCCAGCATTGCGTCGTATCTTGCGTATTTCTCTTTCCTCCCCAGAGACAGGGAATATCCTTCCTTCCCATACTCTTTTCTTGTGTACTTCATATTGCTATCACATAGAAATAGTTCATGTAACAGCCCACATTGCCACAACCGGTAGGGAATGTGGGCAAACTTTGGCTGTCCCGTACCACACCACTCTGAGATTTTAACCTTCCTGTATTGCAACGTAGTATATTGATGATGTGAGCTTAAAGCAAGGTACTGTGTTAGTACTGTCCTTGGGTGATGATGGGAACGGTGACACTTGCACGGAACCACTTTGATTTTGCTAGTACTGGCCAGAAATACTGATGATAAGAGTCCGCTGTTGCTTGTGTTCGTTCTTGATGATGACGTCAACTTGTTGCAAGGCAAAAAAGTCAACTTTTCGCATCCGGCTGGAGCTATAAAAGGTGGTACAGGAGAGATACTGAGATCGCATGATCAAGTAATAAGTGTCCACTCACTAGGTGTAGAACACATCCGAGAGGGCAAGGGTAAATTTGTGGCCCTTTTTTTACTGCAGCATTTGTCGTTGTTTTGGCAAGTATCTGGTACCACTGGAAAACAGCTTTCACCACAGTTAAAAAAAACCACGACAAGCCATGATCGGCACAACAGCTGAGGAGAGAAAAAATAATGGTGCTGTTTTCTTGCCTAGCGGAATAATTTTGGCGTTTTTCGGGAATATTTGGCTCTATGGAAAAAATAAAAAAGAGTTCAATAGATGGAAAGTAGACAATGTTTTGGTGTTCCTCAAAGCAGGGCAATTTTACAAGCCATACTGGGCAAGAATCTCACTTACTGATACCAAATTTTAGCTGAAGTATCGTGTTCTCAGTCGATTCGCCCACTTAAGAAGAGTATCCTGTCCTTGTGTGTGTGTGTGTGTGTGTGTGTGTGTGTGTGTGTGTGTGTGTGTGTGTGTGTGTGTGTGAGGCAGAATCTATGACGTGTGTGTGTGGCGCCGCGTTGGTGCTTGTGTTGTGCATACGTCATGAAATATACCTTTTGTGTGTGTGTGTGTGTGTATGTGTATGTGTGTGTGTGTGTGTGTGTGTGTGTGTGTGTGTGTGTGTGTGTGTGTGTGTGTGTGTGTGTGTGTGTGTGTGTGTGTGTGTGTGTGTGTGTGTGTCTCTCTCTCTCTCTCTCTCTCTCTCTCTCTCTCACACACACACACACACACACATATTCACACGTACCAAAACCTCGATTAAACCTATAATTGCATTTAAGGATTTAATTTTGGTTGTCATAGGAAGTCTTATCAGGCGTGGTCATGAGATTACAGATGCTTAAAGACAGACTATTATTGTTGAATTGATGGTAACTCCAAGGGGGCTAACAGAGACTTGTTCTTTGTTGAGGTCTGTTCATGAAGATATTGTAAAAGATTCTTGGTACTGTAGCCTATGATTATTGTCGTTCTTGTTGATACTGATCTTGGTGCTTAACTCGGGTCTGCCTGGCCGAGCAGACGCGTCGGCCACAGGCAAGCACCTACGTTTGAGGGGCTGTCCTACAAGTATTGGGATTCGTTGCCCCCTTGTGCTAGACAGCGCCTCAACAGGTTCGGTCCAGGTTCCTTCCCACGGCGAGGTGTAGGGAAATATGGGGATATATGGCTCCCGGGTGTGCGCCACATCTGCACCGTCCAGGATGCACAGCGCCACCACGTGTAGGCTCACCTTCTGGGCCACAGACATGATGTAAACTGCATGAATGGCACACAGAATATCAAGGCCCTATGCAAAGAGATCTATTAAGGATAAGTGATGACAGATAGTCGTTGAGTTGTAGTTGTGAGGTAGGAATGAGTCTCCTTGGTTACTAGACGAGTTTGCTTTCAAGTCTGACTGCACTTGGTAGAAAGGGGTGGCGGGTGTTTGTCAACTTCGAGTAAACCCACTATAGGAGGATTTATGGTGCTCTTTACTATGCATATTTATCACCAGTATCCCCCCCCTCTCTCTCTCTCTCTCTCAAACGATCCAAGAGAATATTAATCTCCCATATGCAAAGAAACAGCTTAGGAAGACAAGCTACAAGGCCTGCTTAGCTAACAAGACCACGCCCTATGACTCACTAGCAGCGTCTATCTCAGCCATGTCCTGTGTGTGTGTGTGTGTGTGTGTGTGTGTGTGTGTGTGTGTGTGTGTGTTAATATGCATGTCAGGATGCGTGTGTGCGTGCTTGCATGTCTCTCCATCCACCCTTCCCACACTGACGCACAAGGACAGAGTAGCATCGTGGCCACATGTTGAAAACTGTACTCTTTTCACCTTAACTTGGCCCAGATTTTCGTCCTTTTGCAGCTTAACGTAGGTAAGTGAAGGGAAAGGACAGTACTGTGGCACTACAGGTTTCCACAGCACTTCTTCTTGACTAGCGTCCCATTTTAGTGTGTACTGTTACAGCTCAGCATTCAAAGCGGAGAGATGGCAATTTTAGGCCAAGTTAGAGGAAAAGGGGTAGTCATAGTGGTTTAGAAAGGAGGTTTGAACAGGTCCCTTGCAAAGCTGGCTCAGGTAATTTCTGTGGGGGGAATGGTTTTTGTCTCAGTGATGATAGTTTGTATTTAGGGTTTGGAGGACTCTTATCTCCTTTTCCTTGGCAGTTTATTATCTCTAGTACATATCAGTATTTTCCTTCATACTTTATATAAACATAATATGTATTTTTTTCAGATAATACATTCATACAAAACCGGAGTCATGGACCTCTCTCTCTCTCTCTCTCTCTCTCTCTCTCTCTCTCTCTCTCGTAAGCGAAAGCATTATCATCTTTAAAAACATCTCTATTTGGTTCATCCGACTGTGCACAAATAACACAATATCATGAGATCTTTCTTCTCTCGTGATAGGGCATCATTTCTCTGTTATCACATGTATTTTGGTTCATCTAGTCAGTTATTTTTATGCTTGAGACGCTTTGTATAGAGCTTAGTAGCTTGCTATGGCGCCAGTACCACCATCGCATTAATTATTCAGTAAGGATGGCCACAGTAATAGCTTTATATAAGATTCAGTAGCTTGCCATGGGCGCAGCACTGACATCACAGTAGCTATTCAGTGAAGGTGGCCATAGCATTAACGTTATAGAGCCCAGTAGCTTGCCATGGCGCCAGTACCACCGTTACGTTAGTTATTCAGTGAAGGTGATCGCAGTAATAACTTTATAGGGTCCAGTCGCTTGCCATGACACCAGTACCACCATCACATTAATTTTTCAATAAAGGTGTCCACACTACGAACTTTATGTAATGTCCAGTAGCTTGCCATGACACCAGAACCACCATCACATTAATTTTTCAATAAGGGTGTCCACACTACGAACTTTATGTAAGGTCCAGTAGCTTGCCATGGCCTCAGCATCACCATCACATTAGTTATTCAGTGAGGGTGGTCGCAGTATGATGGTATCAGGGACAACGTAGTATAAAAACAACCCCATAACTTTCCCTTGACCGATGTTCACGTACGAAATGAAGTCTGAGTCCATATTCGTAAATTTTCTTGATCTTAAGTGGCATACGATATCATTTTTTTTTTATTTAATGCCAGAAAAGGAAGAAAGCAGAGTATTATCCCTAGATCCATGAAAATCCGTGCCTTTCAAATAATTTGGACAAAAACAAAATGCCAAATTTCAAGATTAATTCATTTTGAGATTTCTGCACACACACACACACACACACACACACACACACACACACACACACACACACACACACACACACACACACACACACACACACACACACACACACACACACACACACACACACACACACCGGTAATCTATATATATACTCTGTGAGTAGACTTGACAGCCCGTTCCCAAAGGCCTGGCAGTCTTCTTACACGCCACGCACCTTGCTTATCATCAAAATGGGTGCAGTTCCTTTCCCTCAGCTGGCCTTGTGGTTGATTCCTTAGGTACTCCATATTTACTGCCGTCAGAGGGGGTCCAGATGATATCAAGGGTAGTACAGTATTCAGATCGCCCCGTATGGCCAGTCTCGCTATCTTGTTATGTAGTCTTGGTGCGGTTTTTGCTCGCGGTTGTAAATATATCTGGTAATATGGTTTTCATCTCCTCTTGTGCCTCGATTTCCTTAGGACAGATGCAGTATTTCTTACCTCGTTTGCAGCTACATTTTTCTTGTGCCTCAGTTTTCTTTAGACAGGTGCAGCATTTCTTATCTACGTTTGCATTTGTGTTAGTCATTTGCCTAGATTTCCTTTAAGACAGATGCAGTTTTTTTCTCTATGTTTACAGCTGTAGTGTCATTACCTTCGCTAACGGTGTCGGAAGGCCGTTATCATCCGTGTCAGTCAAAAAGTTGGCATCGGATTTTAATAAAGATCTAGCGGACAGGTGGACAGAGGAGCAAGAAAGAGTTGTTTCAGTTTTGAGGTGGATCCGAGTCTGGAGTCTGGAGTAAATAGTAATTTTATTTGTCGTTGGTCAAGGCATGTGCCCTCATAGTGTTTTCTGATTTATATTGTACTGTCGGCTTCACAATGCACTGTTCACTCCAACTAGGCGTAAAAGTGCCATCATCACCCTGAATGCTGAGCTATGAGAAGAGATTAACACTAGGATGTGATGCTAGTCACGAAAAACTGCTATGGAAGGAATGAGAAGCCGTATCATTAACTCTGCCACTAGGTTACGGGAAATAGCTTGCAAAGGTCGGAAATATCACCAGGTTAAATATTCCCTACTGTCTTCAAACTGTGTCAAGGCCTAGTAATGTCCTGCTAAGCTAATCAGTAACATTCAGTGGGCTGGAAGGGTTGGAATCTGGTTCACTAATTAGGGGACCCATAGATGATTCTCCTTGATACGATGCGTCAGAGTGGAAAGCGGCGGACAGGCCCAAGTGTGAGTAGGGGCGGTGGAACAATAGGCTACGAAGTAACTTTTGTCCTTAGTGTGAAGTAGACGCAGTGGAGTAGTAAGCCTGTTATTATTATTATTATTATTATTATTATTATTATTATTATTATTATTATATCACAGTTAGCGTCCTATTTAAAACCGTTAGTAGAAAATGCTTTGATATGGGTATGGCTAATTTGATAGTGTATATGTAATAGTGATCAAACTGAATTGTATGTGAATGATGTGTAGTCCATATTACTGGGCACGTAGCTGATAGTCCTGCCACTTTTATATATACAGTTTTTAGGTGTAGTAGCTTCAGGGAACGACTCTGTCTGTCTGTCTGTCTGTCTGTCATTAATTATTTTAGGACCCGAGGTGCATCACTCCAATGCACTATAGCGACATCAGCGGAGCCACACCACTGCACACTATTACCATACCATACCACACCATACCACACCACACCACACCACACCACACCACACCATACCATTCTACCCTACCACATCACACCACGTCACTTCACCACAGCATTATAACGACATCAGCGGGGCCGCACCACTGCACGCCATACCATTCCCTACCATGCCACACCATACCATTCTGCCCTTCCACATCACTCCACCACAGCACAGCACACCACAGCACAGCAAAGCACACCACACCACACCACACCACACCACACCACACCAAGAGCATTAACTGAAGGGTCCTGAAATTTCCTCATCAGATACTTTTGTTTTTATTAAATTATTTTTTATTTAATCCACTCTCAGCTCACTGCGCCTTTAAATCATCCTGTCAGTCCCACTACACATTACTTGACAACCCGCAAATAAGCGAATAAATAAATGAATAAATTAAATAAATGATTAAATAGATAAATATATAAAGTAATAGACAAGTCGCTAACTCACTCACTCACTACGTAAATCTGTAAAAAAATAAAACACATTCCCTTCTCAGACACCTGCAGTTCTAGTCCTACACTCTCCACTCTCTCTCCTTTCTCCTTCAATTCCCAGATGGCCAATGCACCTGATTTACCTCCACGCTAATATGATCATTTGGCTGCCCTGCCCATCTCACCACCTGTGCCCACCTGTCTAAACACATTTTAATATCCCTACCCACTTTTTTGCTCTCTCTCCTTTCTTGCCACTTTTCCTCTGGTAGTGGCTTTGTGCACCCTGAATGGAGCAGCTGCAGCATCCACCCAGGAGCCAAGCCTCCCCATACTTCCCTGCATTTCACCGTGGGGAGGACCCTGGTCCGGCGCTGTCTGCCACAAGGGGACGTTGTATTTGCTGTACTATTCTTGTAGGAAGTCCTCGCAGAAGCAATGGCTTACCTGTGGCCCACGGGTCTGCTCGGCCAGGCAGCCTGGGATTGCAGCAGCAGCAACAACAACAACAACAACTTTGTCCACATTTTCCTTGGTGCAATACGTAACAAAATCTGTCACCGAGAATACGAGCTCAGTTTGAACAGGCCATCAGTGTTGTTAGTAGCCTATAGATTATGGGTGTAGTAGACAAGGTAAATCGCTAACGGAGAGATGCTACGAGCCCCAAGTTTTGGACATGCCGTCAGTATAGTTAGTATTCCTTGTAGGGCAGGTTCGTGTAGTTGGGATGGCCTTATCTCGCGAGACATTCATCAAGTCTTATTCACACCACACTGAGTTACACCTGCCATGAATCACTATCAGATTTACGGTGTTTATATTTGGCAAGGGGAAATATGTGACACTTTAACCCCTACACCACCAGAGACTAAGTGCAGCCTGGGTAGCAGCGTCTGACACTTGTAGCCTAGAGAGCAATATCTGACACGTGTGGGAATATTATGACACCTTAACTCAATATCTGACACTTTAACTCCTACATGACCTAAGAGCACTTTAGCCTGGGTAGCACCATCTGATACTTTAGCCTAGAGAGCAGTGATTGGAACTTGCAATTATGTGACACTTGTATGCTTCAGTTAACACTTTCCATTGCCACAGCCAGCAAAGAAGTGTTGGGGAAATTTGCTCAGTGTTGTAGCTACGAAAATTGCTAACCCTCTAAGCATTATTTGGTTTAAACGTAGGACGGATGCTGAAGATTTGGAAATAAGTAAAAATAGTGGTAGTGGTGTTGGAAAGGTCAGAATGGTAGAGAGAGAGACAGGGAGATAAGGAACATGATGGTGCTGGTAGAATGATAGGCAAGCTGGTTATGCTGATAGGGAATAGATGGATTGATAGGGGTTCTGTTGATGCTAGTTGGGAGACAGATAAGGAAGGTGGTGATGCTGGTAAGGAGATAGAGAGATAGGGAGACAGGAAAGCTGGTGGTGACGGTAGGGAGATGGAGTTAGGGAAGATGATAGTGGTGGGAGGGAGATAATGACAGAGAGATAGGGAGACGGAAGTTGGTTCTGCTAGGGAGACAGAGAGATAGGGAGGCTAGCTGGTTGTTTTAGTAGGAAGATAACGAGACAGAGATAGGAAAATAGTGAGGCATAGATATCAAGACAGAGAGATAGGGAGACAGAATCTGGTGATGCTGATAGGGAAGACGTATGCACCTGTATCCCATCACACCCGGATCTTGCCTGACATAACTGCCTTTTCCTCCTCTTCTGTTCTTCCCTCTCCTGCCAGAATCTGCACTCCGGTCTCCCCTCCCTCCCCATTCTCACACCCCAACATCCATCCCTCCACTCCTTACTCTCTTTTTCGATCTGTTTCGCGCCCAGGTCAGTTTCACAGTTCTTTTTTGTACGCGTTCTGACTTAGCGTGATTCAACCTAACCTGACTTAGCCTAACTTAATCTAATATTCATTCCATATTCTTCTTTACATAGTCTCACTCTCTGCCAGGCTTCATAGTCCCGTCTTACGTGGTCTGACTTACCTTTAGCTGAGCCTGATATCTCTTTCATTCACCTTACTTAAATTCCTAACTCCCTGGGCCAGTTTCATAGCTCCTTCGTATATGTCCTGACCTAACCTAGTCTAACCTGGTCTAACCTAATCTACTAAATCAATCTCTGGTAGTGAAGGAGTTAAACAGAGGTTGTAATTAATCACGTTACTATGTTAGGATTCTTCTAAAATAAATATATTGTGTAGCTGTAACTAATTAAATAAAAAAGACATAATAGCAGTGAAAAGATTTACGTATTAATGTGTGCTTTTCATTACACCTCTACCTAATTCCCTTTCTGAACCATCACTTCCACTTCTTCTCTGTCTCTCTCAACATCCTAATATTTTTACCTCCGTTACACTCGCACATGCTTCCTCTTCCTCCATCACTCTCACACTTGCCTTCTCCCCCTCCATCACTCTCACACTTGCCTTCTCCCCCTACCTTCTCCCTCTCTTTCTCCTTCTCTCTTTCCATCACTCCCACACCTGCCTTCTCCCCCACCATCACTCGCACACCTGCCACCTCTCACTCCATCACTCCTATACGTGCCTCCTCCCCGTCTGTCACTCACACCTACTCCCTCCCCCTCCATCACTCTCACACCTCCCCCCATCACCACTCCCTCTCACTCCTGGCATGATCGTTGGACCGGTTCCTGATTAACCTCCAGATGTGCTAATGTGCTCAGATTATTTGTCTCCCAAGTAGGTGATAAGCAACTCCAGAATTTTACATAGTATCTATATCTGTCTATCTGTCTACCTATCTGTCTATCTGTCTACTCATCTATCCATCTGTCTATCTATGTATCTATCTATTTATCTATCTGTCTGTCTTTCTGTCTAGAGAGAGTAAACTAAATGAACTCTAATCTCGTAATACCTACTCTATAACTATTTTAGTATACATAGGCCATTGATTCCTTTACTCCCTATTTAGATCGACCGCTGCCTATTTTGGAGGTCGTATCGTTGAAGCGTTGGCTGGCTTTAACAGATGCTTATATTGCGCCAGCCTGATTTACGGACGATTTTACTGCACATAAATAAGCTTTGATGCTGATTCTAGTGCTGCTTGTGGCTGCTCATATGGGTTAGTTAATTCCACTCTCCAGTGCGAGAGAGAGAGAGAGAGAGAGAGAGAGAGAGAGAGAGAGAGAGAGAGAGAGAGTTGAGGGCGAGTGTACTAAGGCATGGGATATAATGTATGTTTATGGTATATACGGCGATTTTTACCTGACAACGATCTGTGGCGTCACTGAACTCGGTTGGTGGTCAGGTGTAGTCAGACTGAAGGGTTGATTTGACTAGTAACCAAGGAGACTCATTCATGCCTCTTAACTAAGGCTCAAAGAATTTCATGCAACCATAACTTTGTACTAAAGATGAAACACACACACACACACACACACACACACACACACACACACACACACACACACACACACACACACACACAAAGACTCTCTAAGAGAGAAATCTATGCTTCCACAGTATAAACAATAATCTCATTTTACTTTTAAAATTCATTCGGTCTAGGAAAGAAGAGCAATAAAAGGTGACAGGAGAGGCGGGAGAAATAGGAAGAGAAAGGGACAGACACAGAAAAAGAATGATAATGGTAAAAGAAGAAGGAGGCAGCACTACATCAAGTGAGTGGAGGATGATAGTCACCAGCTACCACTAAGAGGTGGTTCTGAAACTTGGATACCTGAATATTAAGTACTTTCCCGATGCCCAGACGGCTGTGCATTTGTGACTGGTTCTGTAAATGCAATATTATTTATACTTAACTGGTTAGGCAACCTTATATGGTGCCTCACAGCTTCCTTCCTTCTCTCTGGCCAACTAGTTACTTCTCCATTCTCTTCATCGTCTTTCCTCCAAGTTTCCTCCCACTTTCATCCAATTTTCCCCATAGTTTCCTTCCAGTTTCCTCCTCGTTTCCTCCTCGTTTCCTCTCAGTTTCCTTCCAGTGTCCTCCCACTTTCCTCCCAGTTTTCTCCCAGTTTCATTTCAGTTTCTTCTCTCTTCTTTCTCATCCAGTCGCGTCACCCTTCAAGGACCTACTAAGTGGTTTTCCCTTTCCTCTTCTCTTCTCTCTCTTTCCTCCTACTTTCCTCCAAGTTTCCTCAAATTTTCCACCGTTTCCGCTGAAGTTGTCCTCCTACACCTCACCAGCTTCTTTTGGGAGTATAGGGAGGGACAGGAGGGACGTTTGTACTGTATAACCCGGGCAGCGACGCAGCTTGGTTATATCAGTGCCACCACGTGAAGGCTCTCACCAGCACAGTTCAGAACTCCAAACACGTACAAGCATTATAAACACACACACACACACACACACACACACACACACACACACACACACACACACACACACACACACACACACACACACATTCACAACCGAGCCATTTGGAAATCATCTGTTAATAGGTGGGCAATTTTATCTCAATATGGATGACAGGCGTACGTGGGGTAATCTTGCTGAGTGTGGGTAACTGTCTGGGTCCGATCGTGTGCTGAATGGCGTCGCTTTCCCCGCACTTATATATTCCTTCATATGATCTGTACTGGCAGGAAATCCCGTCTCTGTGCCAACGTCTGAAAAAAGAAAAAGAATTATGCGGTATTGATGTTAAGGAGAATGGGTCGACAGTGGTTCATACCCCAAATGACTTTACATGCATATAGTAAAAAATAATCCACATCGTTGTTCCATATAATATCAAGTCGTGGGCACAACCAAGAGGGGAGTGGGAGACGATTAGCCTGCCCCCCCTCCCTCCACCCTTCCAACAGAATAAAGTGAACTGGAAGGTAGTCAGCTAGTCATTTATCATCATCATCATCATCTCCTTTCCCACTCCAAAGTGGGGGATAGGGTTCAGATTAAAAAAAAATGATATAGATATTAATCAAAGTTTGCCCAGTTGAATGTGCCACACTCCCATTCACTCACCATTATTTTATTTATTCATTTAGGTATTAGTCATTGTTTCCGGGGTTGTTTCCTAGAGTAATTAACAATATATATATTTTTTATGGACCAAATGGTTTCCTGTAAGCCAAGAAACCATTTACAACGCTGGGTGGTAACCATATAACCAAACCATACGTGCTCCCTACGTGTCAAGTGGGTTTGTGGAGGGTTAGTGCCCCTCCCTGTAAAACAAGTAACTCAGAGTCAAATGGCCACCCCGTACGGGATTATGGCGTCTGGCAATAGATAGAGAGATAGATATTTTTATGGACTGCTCTCACCCTGGCATTGCATAGTGGCAGTAATTGCATGAGTCTGTATAGTCATCGTGAGAAGCTCATCAGGGTACAGCACTGATAACACGTGTAAAGACATACCACTACACACACTTCTAATGTCCGCCCCCACGCTGGATTGATCTCTTGTCCAGATATGAGGGTGATGGCTTGACAGGGATGTTGTATAAGAAGTATGTGCCTGGGAGTGAAGGAGGCTTTTGTTTAACGCTCTTCTTCCTTGATCATACACGGAGGCAGCTCTGAAAACAAAAGAAAATATCCTTACTCTTTTATATTCAGTCTGTCAGATGTATGGACTAACATCATTATATACCTACCAGTGTATATACGTGGAAGGAGAATGAGATATCGACTAGAAGAATGTATGCGAGTGAGGTGGAGGGGGGAAAGGGAGATCGACGATGAGATGGAGGGATAGAGTGGAGAAATATATGAAAGAGGGTGATGTTAGTTGGAGGGAAGGCAGCTAAATGGTAGGGGACAGGGTGACAGAGAGGAAATTTGTGGCTACCCCATACGGGAGTGAGGCGTTGGGCTATAGATAGATAGTATATGTGTGTGTGTGTGTGTGTGTGTGTGTGTGTGTGTGTGTGTGTGTGTGTGTGTGTGTGTGTGTGTGTGTGTGTGTGTGTGTGTGAAAGGGTACCGGTAATATTAAAATTGCAGAAGAATAAAGACTTCGCATTAGTAATAATTTAAAACAAATTTTTAAAGAAACATTCAACTGCATCCCTTATCAATCATTCATCAATTTTCAGTATTAGATTTTTTACCGCCTTTCTCTCCCTGTCCCATAATACCTCCTTCCTTCGCTGTCATCCTCTCGTCCGCCCCCTCTGCCTCCCTCTTTGCAACCTTCCGTCCTACCATTCCTACTTCTTTCCCTCCCTAAATCCCTCCCTATCTCACTACCTCCTCTTCAGCCATTCCTCCTACCTCTCTCCCTCCCTGTCTCCATTTCAAAACCATCCTTCCCCACAACAACATCTTCGCCTTCTTCCCTCCCTTCCTCCCTCGCTTCCTACCTTCTTCACTCCTTCCCTCCCTACCTCCTACTCTGCTTCTCTCCCTCCCTCACTTCCTACCTCCCTCCCTCCCACCCTGCCTCACTTTCACCCATCATCCTGCCTCACTCTCGCTCACCTTCCCCAAATCAGCCTTGTCTCGTCCTCTTGTTGTGTCCAGAAGTGAAAGTTGGAGAGTGGACCAGATGTTAGAGAGAGAGAGAGAGAGAGAGAGAGAGAGAGAGGAGAGTGTGCGTGCGTGCGTGCGTGCGTGTGCGTGTGTGTGTGTGTGTGTGTGTGTGTGTGTGTGTGTGTGTGTGTGTGTGTGTGTGTGTGTGTGTGTGTGTGTGTGTGTGTGTGTGTGTGTGTGTGTGTGTGTGTGTGTGTGTGTGTGTGTGTGTGTGTGTGTGTGTGTGTGTGTGCACTGCTACTGCTACTACAGAATAGTAATCTGTAGTTCCACCCCCAGAAAAAAAAGACCTTGCATCTACAGGCCTTTATCAACTTTGTCATGATGATGATGATGATTTGCACCCAATATATTTACTCTTCCCACACCCCAACACCTTCCCCCTCTCCTCCTGCCCCTCTCAGCCTCTAGTCATATATCCACGGGCTATACCTTAATAGATGGAAGGTAATTCCTAATGGGGACCACCTTGAGCTGCCTTCGTCACTAAATATAATTGGTTAACGTAATGGGATCCTATAACAACCATGACCATCTAACAAGCTATTATGTGCTACCTTCGTTGAGCACCTGTGTGAAGAGAGGCAACGAAAATGCGTGTTTAAGGCCTACCAATGCTCGGTTATACAAACAACTCTCAATCCCTCCTTCTCCTCTCCAGGTAAGAGAGTGTCATAGCGTGGGCAATGATAGCTGGAACGTGTGAGGTAAGTGATAAATATGCTCCCAGATTTTAGTCCTTTTGCAGCTTGATTTCGTGTAGGTCAGTGGCCGAAAAAGACAGTGCTATGGCCCAACAACACGTCCTTTCCATAACAATGTACGTGACCAGCATAACATTCTAGCGTTAATTTACTGTTCCCGCTCGGCATTCACGATGGATAGATGGCAGTTTTTGGCCAAGTTAGAGTAAAAAGAGCATAGTTGGTCCGCTACCTGGCCCAGCACGACGGTGGGATAAAAAACGTTTGTGTAACACAGGGGCTCCAACTGTCACCCTCGTGTTTGTTGCTGTGTCACTTTGGTATCTCCAGGTTTCTCTCTCTTGTCTCCTTATTTCCCTCCTTCCATACCTTTCATTCTTTTCCTCCTCTCTACATATCTGTCTCTGTCATCGAACTTGGAAAATATCATGCCTGTTTGCGTCTCTGTTTGGTGGATAGGTGGGCAGTGGGTCATGGAAGAGTTTATTAGATTTTGATGTGGGTCCGGATCCAGATGCAGGAAATCACATATATATATTTTTTTTTGGGCGTTAGCGGAGGTATGCACTCCCTGAACGCTTTGTATTTGCTGTGTCATTTGAGTCTCTCCTCATTTTTCACATCTCACTATTTCCTTCCTTCCGTACCTCTCATTCTCTCTGTCTTCTCTTAATATTTGTTTTTGTGACACTATTCTCCTCATTTCACTCTCCTCTCTTTGTATTTCCCTCTTTCTCTATCACTCCTCTCCATAATTTCCTCCTTCCCTGTCTCTCTCCTCATTCCTCTCCTAACCAGCCTTTCGTTCTCTTCCTCTTATTTCACTGCTTTCCTACCTTCTTCACTCCCTCTTCTTACCATTGTTTTCTCCTTCCTTACTTCTCCTTTCCTTCCTCTTCTGTCCTGTTTTCTTTCTGTCTTACCTCGCCCTCTCACTCATTTTCTCCATATTTCCCTGTTTCCCTATCTCTCCTTCTCTCCCTCTTCTCCCCGTATTTCCTTCCTTCACCATCTCTTCAAGTATCATGTTTTACCTTCTCAAACTCTCGCTCTCTTCGTCTTACCGAAACATTTCTTTGCTTCTCTACCCCTCCTTCTCTCCTTCTTCTCCCACCCCTACGTCTCTCTCATTCTTTCTATATTTCCCTGCTAACTTTCTCTCCTTTTCTCCCCTTATCTCCAAATGTCCCTACTTTCCAACTCTCCTCTCACCCTCTTCCCTCCTTATTTCCTTCCTTCCCTATCACCTCTTTTCTATATTTCCCTCTTCCCCCTCGTCACTACTTTTTAAATAATGATCCCCCCCCCCCACCACCACACAACACCACACCACACAACACCACACCACCGTCACCACCACCACCAGTCATTGTTGCTGTCACTGGTCACTCTCATTTGCCACAATTGTTCTGAAATAAGAGAGAAGGGTGACGCAGGCATTGAGGTGTTGACATAACTTTCAATTATTTGCCCGTACGAAACTAGTCACTAGGGCACGATTCACTGCCTTCCAAATTAGTATCACAATGGCCACGAGTCATACCTGCCCCTTATTTCTACACCTTTCCACACCTGCCAAAATTCCTACACCTTTCCACACCTGCCCATATTCCTACACCTTTCCACACCTGCCCATATTCCTACACCTTTCCACACCTGCACATATTCCTACACTTCTCCATACCTGCCCATATTCCTACACCTTTCCACACCTGCCCATATTCTTACACATTTCCATACCTGTCCATATTCCATTATCATAACTCCTTCGCATGTAACTGTAACTCTAATATGAAACAGACAATACTTAAAGGTGATGGAGTTAAGAGTGATGTTGAATGGGAATATGTGGAAGGGAATTTGTAGTATATTTCTGAGTATACGATAAGGGGTTAAACATGACCAAGATCCGTGGTACCTTCAGCTCAGTAGATGGCCAGAGGTTGTCACATTGTAAGGCTGATGTAACTAGTAATCAAGGAGCTTCTACTCTTTATCACCGCCTTGCCAGATTTCATTCAACCACAGCATAGAATTTAAGATATGAGTGGCCCAATTCAGTGAGATGAAGGACAAGAGAGTGTAGTGTAAATATCCCATAATTCAGTGTTCTTGGTCTCTCAGATGATGACTACACTGAGGGGTATTAGTGTAAATAAACCGCTTGCCATCATGGGCTTAGTTCTGTGGTTCAACTTACCCCATTAGATGTTCACAAAAGAACCGCTGCCCCTGTAGTGCCCTGCTACTTTTGATGTTATCCGGGGGCTGTAATTTCAAGTGGTTAGAGAGAGAGAGAGAGAGAGAGGCAGACAGACAGACAGACAGACAGAGAAGAGGGGGGGGAGGGGGTTACTTAGTTGCCTGTACAGACCACCGATTTCTTAACTTACTTTTTCTAGTGGTTCCCCCTTCCTCCCCTCCCCATCACACACACACACACACACACACACACACACACACACACACACACACACACACACACACACACACACACACACACACACACACACACACACACACACACACACACACACACGGATCCTTACCTTTGCTTCTCCCACTAAGGTAATTCGCTGGGAGGAAGATTCATTATGCATTCATTCTGTTGTTTGTGCCAACCCTACCTTCCCTCTTCCCTATTTTTTACCCATCACCCCAAAACAACCACGAATTTCCATGTTTTCTTGGGGTAATATTTTGTTTCTGTCCTTTCCGTATTTCACGTATGTAAGACAGAAATAACCTCCTGTTTTTTCGTGTTTTTTCCACGTTTACAGCGAGCAGGTTTTTCGTTCATTATCGGTGTTTTTTTTCCACTCTTGTTAATGCACACACAGCATATTTCTTCCTCTTTATTTTCGACTTTTCTCCATATACCCCAAAATATATTACCTTCGTTTTTTCAGGTATAGTTTCCTTCGAGCTTCTGTTTTTTCTTACATTAGGCAAATATAAACTCAATTTGTGTTCATATTCTTAACGAATGAGAGAGAGAGAGAGAGAGAGAGAGAGAGAGAGAGAATGTGGATGCTGTGTATACTTGCTTTTTGTTTTGTATATTTGTGTGTGTGTGTGTGTGTGTGTGTGTGTGTGTGTGTGTGTGTGTGTTTGCGCGTTAGTTTTCTGTCTATGTATGTATATACGTCTATAGGAGAGAGGCAAGCTGACAGAGACGACTTAAGTGTTGGTAATCTCTGGGACATCATGCCTAGTCGTTTCTAAGTCTATCCAATGGCCTCTTTGTCACTGCTTTATGAGTCAATTTACTCTTTGCCTCTCTCTCTCCTCATCCACCAACAGCTTCCTTCTGAATCTTTTTATGTACAGAGAAGGTCAGTTGGTTTCTTTGCAAGTTTACACCACTGTTCTTAAAACTAATGGGACAAGCTTTACAAGTCCAAATGCCAACAAACTTACTGGTCCTGTCGTGGTCTTTGGTTGTAAAATAGGCTATGTGGTATCTCTTCCGTGAGACTTTGACAGGCTCTCCTCCACCCACCAGTCCACCGTATAGCTTAGAAAAAGATTAATCCATTACATTATTGTTCTACTGATTAATTTAGCAGGATCTGAATTGATTTTTATATAGTTTCCAATCGGATTGAAGGAAGCATTAATCTTGTTGCTAATTCATATTCGCCATAACTCCTTTCTCACCCGCAACTCTTCCTCACCCTTCCCTTCCTCACTCACACCTCTCATTCCCTCTCTCACCACTCCCACCTTTATCATCTGCTATCACTACCCAACCCTTCCCTTCCCTACTCAAGCATCTCTTTCCCTCTCTCTTTCTCCCTGTCTCCCTCTCTCTTTCCACGTTTCCTTTCCCCTTCCTCACACACACACTCCTTCCTCTCCTCTCTTCCCATCTCCCTTCCTCTCTATCTTCCCTCTTCCTTTCTTTCTCCCCATTTCCCTCCTCTCTTCCTTCCCACTTGCCTATCCCTCCCCGTTTCTCTTATCTCCCGCCTCTCCTTTACCCCTCCACCGTCTCTCCCTTACCCCGTCCGTCTCTCCTTACCCCCTCCCTCTCCCTTACCCCTCCCCGCTCTCCCTTACCCCTCCCCTCTCTCCCTTACCCCTCCGTCTCTCCTTTACCCCGTCCGTCTCACCCTTACCCCCCGTCTCTCCCTTACCCCCTCCTCCGTGTGTCCGGCTAAGGTGATAGCATCTGGAAGTCGCTGAAAGCAAGTTCTGGTCAGTGACACCAAGTACTGTACCGTCCATATATGGTGCTGACTGTGTGCTGAGTGGAAGTAGGGTAGTAGTAGTAGTAGTAGTAGTGGAAGTAGTAATGGTAGTAGTAGTAGTAGTAGTAGTGGTGGTGGTGGTGGTGGTAGTAATAGTGGTAGTAGTGGTGGTGGTGGTGGCATGATGTACTCAGGTGTAGTAGGGAGGTGTAGATGTGGTGGTGGTGATGAGGTGGACAGGTGTGGATGGTGGAGGTGGTGTGATGTGCTGTGATGTGGCAGTGTGTTGTGGTGTGGTGTGGATGATGGGTAATGAAGTCTGGCACTGTGATAACATCTACTACAACTATTTCAAGTGAGCACATGCACTTTAACTACTGCAGTATTAATTATCTTCTCTCTCTCTCTCTCTCTCTCTCTCTCTCTCTCTCTCTCTCTCTCATCTTATCTATACAGTATCATTCATCAGGGGTTTCTCCAAGGTAGTATTCCGAGTCACATACCTTATACTTTTGTGGCTTAAATTTTGTGGTGTGTGTGTGTGTGTGTGTGTGTGTGTGTGTGTGTGTGTGTGTGTGTGTGTGTGTGTGTGTGTGTGTGTGTGTGTGTGTGTGTGTGTGTGTGTGTGTTGGTCAGAAATAGGTACAAGCAAGCACCCTGTAGCACACACATTTACCTACGTGTTAGGGGTAGCAATGTTTGTGGTTCTTAGGTATTGTGCGTCTTGCATGAGGAATAGGCAGTGTTTAATCTCCGTGTTCTAGGTAATGTGGTGGAGTTGTTGTTGTGTGTGTGTGTGTGTGTGTGTGTGTGTGTGT
>NW_027643590.1:0-90000 GCF_032717465.1 Coenobita brevimanus
TCGCGTCTGCATTCATGTGTCTATTAGACACAGACAATATTCTAGAATATATAGAGTAAGTATGTGGCTGTATGCCCAAATTTTCCTTTTCCACATTATTCTACTTTCTGCCGATCCTATAAAATTCCTTCAGGGTTTTCATTCCTGCAAGGTATTACTTCCTCTCTTGTTTCCTGTACGGCTAATGCCGGAGGGTCTGGAGGGTGGGGGAGAGAGCCTTCTGCTGTGCTATCCTTTTCTCCTGCTCCTATGCACTATATTAGGATTAAGGCCGGACCACCTCGTAGGGACCGTAAGGTCTGTGTGGTCTGTGTATCTATGTAACTCTCTCTCTCTCTCAGAGTTGTTGGTAGGAAGTTGTGCCGGAGATTAACACAAGAGAGGACAACTGCAGTAGGCCGGTTGGCCCATGCTAGGCAGCTCCTAGAAGAGTAACTGAACTACTAGAATGAGATAAGGATAGCAAAGAAGAAGGCTCTCCCTCGCCCTCCAAGACCCTCCAGCCGAAGCCGGCAGGAAAAAGTCAGAAAGAACACCACGCAGTGTAGGAAAACTGGCGTGGACTGTTTATAGGAAAGTGTGAAAGGAAAAAAAAAAAAAAAATATTATAGTGTAACCTGAGAAGGGAAACGAATGAATTAGTATTGGTTATGAGATTTCTTTTCTATACCCACCCCTTATTTGTCATATGCACATCTAGCTTATGCTTGAAACTCTCAATGGAAGAGGCAGCAACTACTTTACTAGGTAGCTTATTCCATTCATCTGCTACTCTATTGCAAAACCAGTCTCTACCCTGTTCTTAACTAGCATTAGTAGGGCCACATTTGGACTGCGCAGTGCAGTTTTGGTGTCCTTGCTGTGGAGTGGATGTTGATTCGTTGGAAAATGTGCAGAGAGGAGTGACAGGAATGATGCATGACGTCCGGAACCTGTCATGTGGGGGCGGACTGAGGACACTGGGTCTGCATTCGCTGGAGAGGCGTGGATTGGGGGAGGGTCTTGATTGAGGTGTTTGAGTGGATGAAGGGTGTAAATAGGGGAGATGTCGGCAGGGTGCTTGAGGTGAGCATACAGGATGGAACTGGAAATGGTGGTTTCAAGCTAGACAGGTTCCGTTTCGGTGGGGAAATAGGTAGAGGTTGGTTTGCTAATGGAGTGGTGGACGAGTGGAGTAGGCTACCTAGTGGAGTGGTTGCTGCCTCTTCCATTGAGAGTTTCAAGCATAGGCTAGATAAGCATATGACTAATAAGGGGTGGATATAGAAAAAAGAAAATCTTATAACCAATACTAATTCATAATTTTTCCTTTTCAGGTTACACTATGATAGTCTCTATTCTCCTTTCACACTTTCCTGTAAAATGTCCTCGCCAGTTTTTCTATACGGCGTGGTGTTCTTTCTGACTTTTTCCTGCCGGCTTCGGCTGGAGGGTTTGGAGGGCGGGGGAGAGCCTTCTTCTTTGTTATCCTTATCTCATTCTAGTAGTTCAGTTGCTCTTCTAGGAGCTGCCTAGCATGGGCCAACCGGCCTACTGCAGTTGTCCTCTCCTTATGTTCTTATGTACATACAGACATGCATATAAATACGTGTATACATCCATACGTAAACACAGGTAAAAATCAGGTGGAAAATTGACTAGTAAATATTTTTCTATTCCATCTATCCATACATACATACATAAACATACAGACATAAACCAACTCGATCTCTGTCTGCATCTGCGGTTTCTCTAATGCATCAGTCCTTACATAATCATCCAGCCTTCCATCTCTTCACCACCCATCAGATCAGCCACACACACACACACACACACACACACACACACACACACACACACACACACACACACACACAAACTCGTCAATATCCTTCAACCCGCAATAAAACTCACATGTCGAGCAATACTAATTCAAAAAATTTTTCTTTTCAGGTTACACTATGATAGTCTCTATTCTCCTTTCACACTTTCCTGTAAAATGTCCACGCCAGTTTTTCTATACGGCGTGGTGTTCTTTCTGACTTTTTCCTGCCGGCTTCGGCTGGAGGGTTTGGAGGGCGGGGGAGAGCCTTCTTCTTTGCTATCCTTATCTCATTCTAGTAGTTCAGTTGCTCTTCTGGGAGCTGCCTAGCATGGGCCAACCGGCCTACTGCAGTTATCCTCTCTTCTTATGTTCTTATGTTCTTTGCGATATTGAGAGAGAGAGAGAGAGAGAGAGAGAGAGAGAGAGAGAGAGAGATGCAATTTGGATTTTTTTACCTGGTCGTGGTGTAGTGGTATGCTGCCTGGGTCTCACCTGAGAGTCCCGGGTTCGATTCCCGGCATATTGGTAATTTCTCTGACAAGATGGATTGTTCTTTCGTCACTCTCTCTCTCTCTCTCACTCTCAGTCAGTCCATATATCTATCTATCTATCTATCTATCTATCTGTGTATAACTATTTGTCTATTAATCTACCTTTCTTCATTGTTTCTCACTTCTTCCTTCTTCGTTTATACTCTGGCTATTTCTTAATTTTTTTTCCCTCCTCTCTTCCCTCCCCCTCTCCCTCCTCCATACCTCCCTCTCCCTCTCTTAATCCCTCTTGTTGTCTTAATCTCTCTCCTCCTCCTCCTTGGCCTCTCTCTCTCCTTCACTTTCTCCTTCCTTCCTTTCTCTTCATTCTTTTCTTTTCTTTTCGTCTCCCTCTTTCATCCATCCTTTCTTCCTTCGGTAATTTGGTTTGCTGTTCTCATTCGTCTCCATAATCTCTCTCTCTCTCTCTCTCTCTCTCTCTCTCTCTCTCTCTCTCTCTCTCTCTCATTATTCCATTCTCCATTTCTTTCTTTTTCTTCCTTTCACCTCCTCCCAAACCTCCCTTTCTCACCTACCCTTCTCTCTCACACCCTTCCATTTCACCATCCCTCCATTTCGCCTCCTTCCCTCCACTACCCCTCCTTCCCTCCACTTCCTCCTCCTCTCCTTCCCTCCCCCCACACTCCTAATCCCTCCCCCACCTCCCTAATCCCTCCCCCACCCGGTCAGTACCCAGAAATGAAAGGAATGTTACACAGACTCTATTTTCCTTTTGTGTACCTGAGATGTAAAGAAAATGGGTGACAGGCCTAAACCATCAGAGAGAGAGAGAGAGAGAGAGAGAGAGAGAGAGAGACAAGTACCGTGAACCATTTAGCATTCACATAAGAACATAAGAAGAGAGGATAACTGCAGTAGGCCGGTTGGCCCATGCTAGGCAGCTCCTAGAAGAGTAACTGAACTACTAGAATGAGATAAGGATAGCAAAGAAGAAGGCTCTCCCCCGCCCTCCAAACCCTCCAGCCGAAGCCGGCAAGAAAAAGTCAGAAAGAACACCACGCCGTATAGAAAAACTGGCGTGGACATTTTACAGGAAAGTGTGAAAGGAGAATAGAGACTATCATAGTGTAACCTGAAAAGAAAATTTTTTTGAATTAGTATTGGTTATAAGATTTTCTTTATTCTATATCCACCCCTTATTAGTCATATGCTTATCTAGCCTATGCTTGAAACTCTCAATGGAAGAGGCAACAACTACTTTACTAGGTAGCTTATTCCATTCGTCTACTACTCTATTACCAAACCAATTTCTACCTATTTCCTTACTGAAACGGAATTTTTCTAGTTTGAAACCATTATTTCTAGTTCTATCCTGTATGCTCACTTTAAGTACCTTGCTAATATCTCCCTTATTTATACCATTCATCCACTTAAACACCTCATTTAAGTCTTCCTTACTCTACGCCTCTCTAGCGAATGCAGACTTAGTCTTTTCAGTCTGTCTTCATATGACAGGTTCCGGACGTCATGTATCATTTTTGTCATTCTTCTCTGTACATTTTCTAACGAATTAATATCCATTCTATAGTAAGGACACCAAAATTGTACTGCGTAGTCTAAATGTGGCCTTACTAATGCTAGATAAAGTTTCAGTATTACTTTAGATGATCTATGTGGCCTTACTAATGCTAGATAAAGTTTCATTATTACTTTAGATGATCTATTTCATTATTACTTTAGACCCGACCACCACCACCCCCACTGTCCTAATCCCGGAGTTTAAACGTAGATAAGACCTCATTTGACCTTTGTTACGCCTCCCCTGACCTTTGTTCCGCCTGAGACGCTGAAGGGGACGCTGTAGGAGGGCAAGATTTATAGGGGGGGTGAAGCGAAAATGACCCTAGGGAAGACAAATTACTTGGAGGTGAAAAGACTGAAGGTGTTGAGATTGTAAAGTTTTGAGAGAGAGAGAGAGAGAGAGAGAGAGAGAGAGAGAGAGAGAGAGAGAGAGAGAGAGAGAGAGAGAGAGAAGGTCATTGGTGTGGACGTGAAAACAAACAATGAGTGTGAAGTGGTGGACCTTATCTGGGGCCTCATCTGTGTGTGTGTGTGTGTGTGTGTGTGTGTGTGTGTGTGTGTGTGTGTGAGAGAGAGAGAGAGAGGAAGCAAAAGACTTTAACCTGCTGACGAAGCCACAGGTGAACGTGGGTTATCAGGAAGTGAGAGAGAGAGAGAGAGAGAGACAGGGACAGAGACAGAGACAGACAGACAGACAGACAGAGAATTAAGCAGTAAAATATAAACAAATACTTTAATAATAATAATAACAATAATAATAATAATGCGTTTAAGTCTTTCAGCTAGATTTGTAAATGTATGTAGCGCTTTATGTATTTATGTAGCGGGTTTGTTTCTCCATAAATCCCATTTCTGTAAATTAACGTTGATATTGTTGTAGTAATATTATTTTGGCAAATCACAAGGGAATATTATTATTGCTTAGGATATTCGCACATATTTGTAGACGCACACGTATACACACAAAGGCGTACACACAGGCATATTGTAATAGTGTACATATGAATTACACATACATTTTCTTCACACACATACACACACACACACACACACACACACACACACACAGGTAAAACAGGTGAGGTAGGCAAGGTACACGTGGGTTATCAGGTAAATCTCAGGGGCGGTCTTCCTCCCCTGGGGTGTTGGGTGGGGGGAGGCCCTGGGGGTGTTTGGAAGGGGGTAGTTGAGAAGGAAGGAGGGATAGAGAGGGAGGGGAGAGAGGTGAAGTGGAGGGAGTGGAAGACAAAATGTGAGGTAGAGGTGGGGAGGAAGCTAGGGAAGGGAAGTGGGGAGAGATTGTGGGGGAGAGAGAGAAGGAGAAAATGTTATAGAACTACAGATAGATATATAGACAGATAGGTAGACATGGATAGGTAGATGGATAGATAGATAGGTTTAAAAATAGCTAGATAGATAAATAAATATAGATATTAATAGACAGCCTGGAGCACTATAATCACATGGGGTTCAGCCTCACACCTTACCTCACACCTGCCTCCACCCCACCCCACCCCACCCCACCCCCGGGAATACCTCTCATTAACACCTCGCCTCACCTCTTGTGGGACTACCTTTCTGACTGACACCTTTTGTTTTGAGAAAGCAGTAGTTTAACTTAGCTGATCCGCAATGATTTTCAGTCTTAAGTATTGTTATAAGGGGTGACAGGCATATATATATATATATATATATATATATTTTTTTATAGCATTGCAGGCCAGCTTTGCCACCAAAACACAGTACTTGAAATCAGCTGGATGTCCATAAGATACATCGCATACAGTATATTTATTCCCTGCCACAGTGGGGTTAGGGGAAGGCTGGCCAGCATCCTGAATGGCAATGTAATCAGCAAACCTCAACTGTGCCTCAGATCTAAGCCCTGACTGGCCCCATCCTGCCGCAGTGCCTTCACCCACTACATCACTAGGCGTCAGCTATACTCAGGTCATTTTATCTAGGCGTAGACTTGCCATCTTGAATGTTGAGCTGTAACAGATCATCATCATGGCGCTAATAATGAAGTTCTGTGGAAGGGATGTTGAACCCTAGTACAGTCGTCCTCTGCCACTGAGCTATGACAATTACTGTATGCTGAGAATGAACAAAAATCTTTATGGATTTAAAGTGTGAACTACACACTATACTTTTGTTGCCCTAACTTGGCCTAGGTTTTTGTCTTTTTGCAGTTTATATCACACAGTTCAGTGGCAGAAAAATACAGTGCAGTGGCTTTGCATCCTTTTCATAACACTTCATATCTTCTTTGCTATCCTTATATCATTCTAGTAGTTCAGTTACTCTCCTAGGAGCTGCCTAGCATGGGCCAACCGGCCTACTGCAGTTATCCTCTCCTTATGTTCTTATAACGGAATTTTTCCAGTTTGAAACCATTGCTTCTAGTTCTATCCTGTATGCCCACTTTAAGTTCTGTACCTTGCTAATATCTCCTTTACTTATTCCCTTCCTTCACTTAAACACCTCAATTAAGTCTCCCATTACTCTATGTCTTCCTAGTCGGTGCAAATTTAGTCTCTTTAGTCTGTCTTCATGTGACAGGTTCCGAACATCATGTATCATTTTTGTCATTATTCTCTGTACGTTTTCAAGCGACTTTATATCCATTCAATAGAACGGACACCAAAATTGCACGGCGTAGTCTAAATGTGGCCTTATTAATGCTAAATAAAGTTGCAAAATTGCTCCTCGAAATAAATCGTAGGAGCCTATTTGCTTTATTTCTAGCATCAATACACTTCTGCCTAGGTTGAGGTCTTACTAACCATAACTCCTAGATCTCTCTCGCATTCCGATTTACTAATTACTTTGTTATCTAAGTTGTATGTAGTATCTCCCATGGTCTTGCCTACGTTCAGTACTGTACAGTTTTCAAAATCTGACAGTCTGAAATTACCCACAAAATTTGTACAAGTGGCACCATTGGATTGTCAAGGCCAACGTCAGTTGTCGTGGCCGCGCGAGGGCAGCACATACAAGGTTGACTCCACGCTGCTTGCCTGTCACCATCACGCGAGGCTGATGCAGTGACATGGTGATTTTCAGCACGTTGCGCAACTTGATGCCCAGTGTGTACGGGGCTTAACATGGAGGCAACGCAAGAACAAGACAGAGAGAGAGAGAAAAACGAAAAGACAATGATCAGTATAAAGATTCGTCGAAGTTACATAAGGCTCCCCTCTATTTTATGGGAGTTTCCCTTGTTGCAAGCCCCGCCCCCAATGCGGCGCCCATCAGTCTACCTCTACCTATAAAACCCCCATGCCAGCAGCCCAGTCAGTGAGCCTCAGTGTCGCTCTTGCTAGGGTTGGGTATACATCTCCGAGGGTCAGTCCATGGCGCCAATCCGTCTACACTCGCATGATCGCTTCTGCCACACCAACGGTTACCTTACCCCCTCCCTCGCCTTCAGTCACCTAATGTCGGGTGGGGAGTGTGTACGTGTGATGCCCAGCTCCGCGGTGCCTGGCTGTTCATTGCAAATGAGAAATATGTTTCGCTGAGGGTGGGGGTTAGAGAGAGGATTATTGAAAGGAGCATGTGTAGTTAAAAGGAAAGACAGACTGACAAATGAGGAAGTGCAGGAGCGTTGTGGTGTTAATGTGAACGTGATAGAAAGCGTTAGGAGAAAATACACTGAGGTGGTTTGGCCATGTGGAGAGGATGGAGAGCGAGAGACAAGCGAGGAGAGTGTATGTGAGTGAGGTGGAGGGGGGGAGGAGAGGGAGGGGAGGCCTAAGATGAGATGGAAGGATGGGATGGAGGTATGTGAGAGAGAGGGGGGTGAGCCAGTGGCGTATCCAGGAAATTTACCAGGGGGGGCAAACACTTGGAATATTTCCCCATAATATGTCACCACAAATTTTCCTTGATTTGATGTTTTATGTCATCAGAAATAAATTGACATCATTACTGTCGCATTTGTTCCAATGTCTTAAAGAAAAACTATCTTTTCCCCACATAGTCACAGCTTTCTTGAAGTTACTTTAAGTTAATAGCTAATAATCCTTTCAGAGGACAAGTATGTAAAAACACTCAGTACATAATGTTACCAGAGGTCTACTATTTCATTAGAGAGAAAATGGAAACACCAGCAATAAATTAGAAGGCACTGGAGTTGCCCTAGCAAAGACATCTCCATGTCACTAGTATCCTTGGTCATCAGGGTACTCTCGTAGATGGTAGTATTATCGATACCTGCATGCTAACTTCCCTCCGTTCTACCGCAAAATATTTTTTTTTCTCGGTACCACAAATTTCTTGAGCACTTTTAGTACTGAAAAAATGACTGTCAACGCTATACTCTTGGTGCATCATTTACCTGCTATCTTTATCTCTCTGTGTATATAAGGAATTACAGCTATTTTGCGTAATAACCTATGAAATTATAATGAATTATACCACACATCGGCACAGCAAGTACCATACGAGATGCAATGGCGTCCATACTATCTGTTTATGTTGGGAAATAAACCCTGTATTTTGATTGGCTGCTGGAAGAAAAATAGCGGAATGGATGGGCCAATGAAAACTCGAGATCTGGCGTGAGTGTCCCGAACACACACACTTTCCCACATTCGTATCGTTTTTTTCTATTTTCCTTTGCGGTTCTCTCTCTCTCTCTCTCTCTCTCTCTCTCTCTCTCTCTCTCTCTCTCTCTCTCCACTTAGCACATATGCATAAATTCAAACCCGCTGCTGCAGCCACCCCCAGTCTGGTATTCTGTTTTGCACTACTGTTGTGGTGGTAGGCAGTAGAAATTCTGTTTTCCACTACTTATTCTTTTAGTTTGATTCTCACTGGCTCAGGCATCAGGGGTGGTGCATACGTCAAGACTGACCTAAGTAAAAATACATCTGCTGGGATTAAACTGTCTTAATCCTTGACTCAGGTGACCACGCCACCTGCCCCTCTCAGCAGGGAATGATTTTCATATCACCTGAACTGTACTGTGCTGCATTGAAAGGATTTTTCCATTAAGGAAAAAAAAAAAACGGCGTAGAGCTATTCATCTTGAAAATTCTCACCTAGAAAAGTGGGGGGGACAAAAGATACTCTGTCCCCCAGGCTCCCAAAAGTGGGGGGGAGGGGGAAGCACGTCCCCCTGTCCCCCACTCAAACGAGGCCCCTGGCACACCTTACCGTGTATAATGTACAGTAGTCTGAGGTGATCAAAATGGCTTCATGCAGTCTTCGAAAATTCTGCTTGTTTCAGTTGTGTGTAATAATTGTGCAGTTTTTGTTTGCAACTGGCTACAGGGTGAGAGGATATGGCTGCAGGGTAAAAGGATATGGCTGCAGGGTAAAAGGATATGGCTGCAGGGTAAAAGGATATGGCTGCAGGGTGAGAGGATATGGCTGCAGGGTAAAAGGATATGGCTACAGGGTGAGAGGATATGGCTGCAGGGTAAAAGGATATGGCTGCAGGGTGAGAGGATATGGCTGCAGGGTAAAAGGATATGGCTGCAGGGTGAGAGGATATGGCTGCAGGGTAAAAGGATATGGCTGCAGGGTGAGAGGATATGGCTGCAGGGTAAAAGGATATGGCTGCAGGGTGAGAGGATGTGGCTGAGGGGACAGGAAGGCCATTTTTACACCTCATCAGGCTTCATGTGCAAAACATCATTACAGCTCTAATATTAACCACGTCATCTACGGTGACAGGGGAAATTGTTAACTTATAAATGGTCATTTTTTCCCAAGGGTTTTATTATATTTAGCTTTCAATTTCAAAGGAAATTATTGCTCCCACATAAAATTTTTGGAAATAGATAATATTGTTTAATATACAGGTGGTAAAATTAGGAAAATTGTATTGTTATACAAGAACTATGCCAAAAATCCCTTTCAGCATTTCCCCCAAATATTCCAAGGGGGGGCAAACTGCCCCCCTGCCCCCCCAGTGGTTACGTGTATGGGGTGTGCTGTGGGGGAGGGCAGTGAAATGGCGGGGGACAGGGCGATAAGGAGGCGGTATGTTTGTTCTGACGGGATGGAGTCGTCATGCTATAGACAGTTAGATATATTGGTGTAGTGTTAATAACTGTTCTTTATTCTTCATTTTATTTTGTATTAACCTCGTCATCCTTGTTCTTATTGTTTTTATAATGCTGAAAAGTATGGGGAAGACTGTAGGCCTATCATGTATTAAGCAGTGTAGCTCGGCCTTATTACACTCATTTCCTCTCCCCCTCCTCCTCCTCCTCCTTCTCCCCTTCTTTCCCCTCCTATCCTCTCCTCCTCCTCCTCCTCTTCCGTCTTTTTTCCTCCTTTTTCTCCTCCTCTTTCTCCTTTCCTTGTCTTCCTCTCCATTCCTCTTTCTCTTTATCATTCTCCACTTCTTCCTCCTCCTTCGCGCTCTTCCTCCTCTTTCTCTTTTCCTCCTCATCCTCATCCTTCTTTTCATCATTTCCTTCTTCCTTTTCCTCCTCCTCCTCCTCTTGGGTATAAGGAAGAGTTTTCTTATTTGGGAGACATGTTATGTGCTGGAGGTGGGACTGGAGCTAGGTCTGTTGCCAGAGTGAGGAGAGATTGGAAGAAGTTCAGGAGCTGTTGCTTCCCCTGACATTGAGAGGGCTCTCCCTCCATGCTAGGGGACCTTTGTATGCAGCATGTGTTAGCAGTGTAATGCTGTATGGTAGTGAGACCTGGGCAGTAAAGGAAGACGAGATCTGTAGGCTCAAATATACAGAAATGACAGTGATTAAAAGGATGTGTAGTGTGTCCTTGGGTGTGAGGCATGGGGGGCTGGTTTATGATTGAAGAGTTGAGAGGAAGGTTGGGACTGGAGTGTATTGGTGTTGTGGTGATGAGGGGTAGATTGAGATGGTTTGGGCATGTGGAGAGGGTGGAGGATGACAGTTGGGTGCGGAAAGTGTGAAGTGTGAACGTCGGGGGTAGGGATGTGAGAGGCAGACTGTCACACTTTTAATAGCACTTGAGCTAACTGAGGAGGGAAATACCACTTTTGAATGTATGCTGTTTTTTTTTTTTTAACCTGAGGTACCTGTACTGATGCTGTATTACTTGACGTAGTGTATGTCAGCATCTATTATGCACTAGTGTGAGCCTGAGTAAAATCATGTAGTGTTTGCCTAAATATAACTTTTAGATGGACCATTTGCAGAGAAAGTTACTTTGAATTAGTTTTTGTAAGCCTGTGACTGCTAGTAATTGTTTTAGTTTTATAAAATGCTTTGGTGTTAGCATGAATAAAAACTGCAGTGGATCAGGTCTGGTCAAAGGGTTAAATGGTGTAGGGGGCACAGGAAGGCTTGATAGCAGCTCTTCCTTAACAGCCTATCTATCCATCTATCTATCTATTGCCAGACGCCTTAATCCCATAAGGGGTGGCCACAAACAAATCGCCTCCATATCGCCCTGTCCCCTGCCATTTCACTGTCCTGTCCCCAGCTCACAACCCCCTCTTTCATATACAACCCTCCTTCATAACAACCCTTTTTGTATATTACACGTCAACATTGTATAGTGTTATTTATGGTGCTTGTATAGTAACAGTGTTGGCATCAGTAATATACAAAAGCACACTGAGATGAGATGTGCACAATAAATGGCTCAAAAAGTGATGTTGAGAAATATCCAAATCCACCAAGAATACAACTGTAAATGACAATGTTGTACTGATTATGAAAATTGATTTTGCAGGATGAAGGAAGCAGAAGAGAAAGTCTAAAAGATAACCAAAGAGACGAAAGATGTGGCTAAGGTGATGCAAGAAGGCGGCAGTCTGGTGAGTAAACTGAAGAACAAGGTGAAGATGGTGCCGAGAGGGAGCCAGGATACAAAAAGCCTTTGTTACAAGTAAGGCCCAGTATTTTATTCTGTCTATCTACCTATCTACAGCCAGACAAATAAGACATTATTTTTTCCATCTATCTGTTGCCAGATACCTTAATCCCGTAAGGGGTGCCAACAAACAAACTGTCTCCATGTTGCCCCGTCCCCTGCCATTTCACTGCCCTTCCCCCAGTGTACACCCCAGTCTCTCATATAACTCTCCACTCCATCCCTGCATCTCATCCTTGGTCTGCCCCTCCCTCTGCCCTCCTCCACCTCACTCACACACACTGTCCTAGCTAGTGTCTCGGTCTCTATCTTCTCCACAAGGCCAATCCACCTCTGTTTATTACCCTAATATTTTCTATCACATTATTTTACTTACCATAAGGAAATCAGATGGAGGGTGAGAGACTGACGAGGAGAGTGTATGTGAGTGAGGTGGAGGGGGGGAGAGGGAGGGGGAGGCCGAGGGTGAGATGGAGGGATGGTGTGGAGAGATATATGAGAGAGGGAGGTGTGAGTTGGGAGCAGGGCAGTGAAATGGCGGGGGACAGGGCGACATAAGAACATAAGAAGAGAGGATAACTGCAGTAGGCCTGTTGGCCCATGCTAGGCAGCTCCTAGAAGAGTAAATGAACTACTAGAATGAGATAAGGATAGCAAAGACGAAGGCTCTCCCCCTCCCTCCAAACCCTCCAGCCGAAGCCGGCAGGAAAAAGTCAGAAAGAACACCACGCAGTATAGAAAAACTGGCGTGGACATTTTACAGGAAAGTGTGAAAGGAGAATAGAGACTATCATAGTGTAACCTGAAAAGGAAAAATTGTGAATTAGTATTGGTTATAAGATTTCCTTTTTTCTATATCCACCCCTTATTTGTCATATGCTTATCTAGCCTATGCTTGGAACTTCTCTTTACCCCACACACCACCTCACATGCTGCACAGATTTCTTCTGTGAATATCTTGCACACATCTTCCACGTCCCCCATCTGCTGCAATCCATATTTACCCAATCGCTCCTCTACTTCCTCTCATATTCTGCCTTTTTCCATCCTCTTGTAACCTTTCCACTCTCCTTGTATGAACCACTTCCTCCTGCCCTTCCCTTCTTCAATTCCTCCATTTCATTTGGATCTTGATTCTCGAAGTAGAAGCTATTCAAGCTTTGATGGTTGTCAGCTCCAATTATTCTTTTGCAAGTACAAATGATGATGCTGAGCAATTCATTTCAGTGTTTCCAGATTCAGACATAGCAAAAAAACAACAAACAAGAAGAGACAAAGGTGGAATACTGCATTCAGTGTGGTATTGCACCATACCTAAGGATCAATCTATCTATATACCTAGGCTGCTTCCCCCAAGGAAAGGGAGGTAGCCGAGACAGGACGACTCACTCTCCATTTACTCATCCATTCAAACACATTTATTCGCATCTTAGCCCCAAAGGGGAGAACGGACAGATCCTCACCGCACCACACCGCACAAGGGTCAACTGCACAATGCAATCAGTGACATCCGCAGCAGGGCCCGACAGCAGAACTGGTTTACCCCTGTCACATCATAATACACCCATCCCCTTACCCGCACCTGACCTGACTAGCTGATCAGACCAAATGCGGGAGAATATCCCCTCAGGGCTGCGTCATCACTTATTCATTCACAATTTCTCTCCATTTATTTCTGTCACGCACAGCCACTCTTCCTTGCTCAACAGACATCCCTCTCGCATCCAGCGCTCTCTTCACACTGTCCTTCCATCCTATTCGTGGTCTTCCTCTCAGCCTTACACCTCTCACATCAGATCTAGTTATCTTTTTCACCAATCGCTCATTATCCATTCTCTCCATATGCCCAAACCATTGCAACACCCTCTGCTCAACTCTACCAGCCATCTCCCGAACAACTCCAGTTCTCCTTCGCACTTCATCATTTCGCACTCGATCCATACGCGTCACTCCACACATACTCCTCAGACACCTCATCTCCATTACATTCAAACTTTTCCTCTCTGCTAAGGAACTGTGATAAATCTGGTGTCCACAGATTTCCTCACTCCACATCTTTCACGAATCACATTACTTCGTATCCTATCCACTCTCTGTACCCCACATACGTTCCTCAGCAGTCCCATCTCCACTGCTCTCACTCTTGACTTTTCATTTTCATGCCACACCATAGTCTCACACACTCCTTCATGTAAGCCTCGTGCAGCTGCAACCCTCAAGCCTCTGTTTCTTATCAAGGCCTTCATTGCACCAGTTACATTTCTTCCTTGTGTCACTCTACTTTCCACTTCTTTTGCACATTTTCCTCTTTTTTCTATCACTGTACCCAGGTATTTGAACTCTCTCACCAACTCCAGTCTCTCTCCATTCACTGTAACATCACACTGGGAGTCACCTTCTCTCTCATTAACCATCACTTTACTTTTTTCTACATTTACTCTCAAGGCATGACGCTCACAGACATCAGCAAAACTCTGCACTAGCCTACCAAGTTCTTGTCAGGTACTTGCAAGCAGTACTGCATCATCAGCATACAACAAATTGGAGATATTCCATCTATCACCATTCATTACCAACGCCATCTCTCTCTCCATTACTCGTGTTTTTACCTCTCTCATCACCCCATCCATATATATACTGAACAACCATGGGGACATCACACAACCTTGTCGCACGCCCACACCGATCGTGAACCATTCACTCAGATGCTCATTTACCCTTACACATGCTTCACTACCATCATAAAAATGATAATAATAATAATAATAATAATGATGATGATGATGATGATGATGATGATGATTTTTTGACAGATAGACGTACGAAAATGCAGGAAATCCACAGCAAGCCATAAGGAAAGCCGGAGGAAAGCCAGTCAGCCAGCCAGCCAGTCAGCAAGCCAGTCAGCCATCACTTACCTGCGATAAAAGCTAAGTTATGTTTCGCCTGTTAGATTAGATAGATAGTAGATAGACAGATAGACAGATGGATGGATAGATGAATGGATAGATTGATAGGTTGATGGATATATAGATACAGTAGATGGATGGAGGGATGGGTGAATAGATAGATGGATGGATGATAGATTGATAGATGGATGGATGGATGGATAGATGGATGACAGATTGATAGGTAGATGGATACATAGATAGATGGATGAAGGGATGGAGGGATGAGTGGATAGATAAATGGACAGATAGATAGATAGACAGATAGATGGATGGATGGATGGATAGAATGATAGATAGATAGATAGGCAACTTACACTGCCACACGTCACTCTAACACACACACACACACACACACACACACACACACACATTCAAAGTCCCCTTTCATACACTCGTATACATAAATTCCCTCTCTCTCTCTCTCTCTCTCTCTCACACACACACACACACACACACACACACACACACACACACACACACACACACACACACACACACACACACACACACACACACCGGCGATGCTTACCTAATGGATGTGAGATTAACAAGGAGAGTAATGTGGGTGAGGTGGAGGAGGGGAGAGGGAGGGGGAGACCGAGGATGAGACGGAGGGGTGGAGTAGAAAGGCATATGAGAGAGTGGGGTGTAAGTTGGGGGGAGGGCAGTGAAATGGCCGGGGACAGGGCGACATGGAGGTGATTTGTTTGTGGCCACCCCTTACGGGATGAAGGCGTGTGGCAAGGGAGAGAGAGAGAGAGAGAGAGAGACGCCAAAAGACCTGTGTGTATCAGAGTTCATAATCAAAATATCATCCACGTCTATCTATCTATTTATCTAACTGTAAGCTTACCTAAATCCACCAGACCCAAGCTAATCTACCTTTACTGACTACCCTGCCCTGCCCTGCCCTACCCTAACCTACCCTGCCCTACCATACCCTCCCCTACCCTGTCATACACTTTCCTACCTTACACTACCCTACCCTACTCTACCCTACCCTACCCTACCCTACCCTACCCTACCCTACCCTACCCTACCCTATCCTACCTTACCCTAGACTACCCTACCATACATTACCCTACCCTACCCTACAGTACTCCACCCTGCCCAACCCTACACTACCCTACCGTACTCCTCCCTGTCCTACCCCAAGGTCTAGTGATGTCACGCGGCACCTGAGCCCACCACTCCAGCAGGGTTAAGATTTATGCCCCAGGGTGAAACGTCCAATAGGTCCGGGTGTCATTTACTACGTGCAACCTGGGGGTGGGATAGGTAGAATAGGACTGACAAACAACAGCTTGCAAACTACATCCGTTTTTCGTTACTACACACACACACACACACACACACACACACACACACACACACACACACACACACACACACACAGTGAACACGCAAGCAATGGATATGCACGAACTGGACATGCACGCACTGGATATGCACACACTGGATATGCATACACTGAGCACGCACACAGTGAGCACGTACGCACTTAACAGGCACACATTAGGTAACCACACACACTAAACGAACACACTGAACATGTAAAAACTCAGCACATAAACACTGATGCACGCACACACCAATGCACGCACACACCGATGAACGCACACGCCGCGGCATGTACTGTACGTATTATACACGCGCACACGGAGCAGGCACACACTACTGCACGCACATATTCATTCACGCAAACACTGATACAAGCATTGATCAGCGCATCCACGCACACTAATACACGCAGGCACTGATACACGCAGGCACTGATACACACAGGCACTGAATCACACAAGCACTGATACACACAGGCACTGATACACACAGGCACTGATACACACAGGCACTGATACACACAGGCAATGATACACACAGGCACTGATACACACAGGCACTGATACACACAGGCACTGATACACACAGGCACTGATACACACAGGCACTGATACACACAGGCACTGATACACACAGGCAATGATACACACAGGCACTGATACACACAGGCACTGATACACACAGGCACTGATACACACAGGCATTGATACACGCACACTCAGATACGAGCACATATATACACACGCAGAATGATGCACACACACACACACACACACACACACACACACACACACACACACACACACACACACACACACACACACACACACACACACACACACACACACACACACAGGTGAATGGACTCAGTGATGCTCGGAAAGATTAATGCACGCAAGCATTTACGTATGTGGACATGTAATTTCTCTCTCTCTCTCTCTCTCTCTCTCTCTCTCTCTCTCTCTCTCTCTCTCTCTCTCTCTCTATGACGCACCCCCCCCCCACACACACACAGACCTGCACATAGCTGCACTTCCACACAGCCACAATGTCTCCAAAGTCACATGCAGTACAACATGGCATAGAAGACCCCGGTTGTGATATGATTACCCCAATGAATCCTACAGCATACTTTTTTTTTATTCTTACTGTCTCAAGACGATTTTATTTAATACTAAAGATCTGTGGCAGTGAAGGTTAAGTAAGATATTATTCCTTTCCCAGGGGTGACGAACGGCCAGTAACAGGAGCAGCCAACAGAGAGCTATGTGGCATTTCTTTACTGCAGTGTGTCACCATATCCCGCCCCACACCACCACACATCCCCGCCAGTCCCTCTCTACTCACCAGTCTTCGAAACGACCTAACATTGTCTTTCCAGAGCCACGAAGTGTAGATGTTGATACAAATAAACGTGAAATACAATCATGCCTGAGTTTCTCTCCTCATCAGAGCATGTCATCAAATAAATAACTGGTATCTTGTGTAATTACCCTTTTTAATATTAACTAACAGTAAACTCCCAGCCCAAAAGCAGTCAAGATAGAGAGTTCCCAGCTCCTACGTCACTTCAAAATCTCTTTACCTAAAATCTCGTGGCCAGTGTCATGCAAGATTTTCTCATAATACTCTGTACATAGAGCGAATAACTTGCTAGTTTATGGAATACAGGAGTCTGCCACAACTCTCCATTTGGGGAAAAGAATGGTTAAAGGAAAAAACGTAGACAGAGGCGAATGGGAGAAGGCTGTGGTATTAGACTAATGGGGGTACTGTCGATATTTTCACTGCCTCCTTTTCTCCTATACAGAGTGAAACTAAAGCTTTATTAATCCTCAGATACGCACATCATTGTTAACTGACGTGATCTGGTGCGAGTATGGCTGATAACAAAATATGTAATCAGAATAGTGGCCAGAAAAAAAAAAATCGTTGCTTCTGCTCTTAGGAGGTGTTATTACAGTCAACCGAGAAAGCCCGATGAAGCTATGTGTTTGGCCAGGTTTATATATCTATCTATCAGTCTGTCTACCTGACCGCCTGCCTGTCTGCCTTTTCTGCCTCCCTGCCTGCCAGCCTGTCTGTTAGCAAGATTATAAGGAAAAGTCAGCAGATTATCTTATATCTTTATTTAGCTTTTGAATTTACCATTCTGTACAAACTCATACGAACTTGGAAACGTTGTCGCTGGAATCCAAGCAGGAAGAGTCAGCGGACAGTGACTAATTTTTCGCAGTTGCCCATCCATTTTACTGCTTTCTCTGAATAGGGCCACCCCGACTTAATCTGTTGCGTCACAAAAGGTGCGCGAGGAAGTCAAGCGAGCAGATCATCTCTGTCATTAGACTTTGAGTTAGGTTAGGATGAAGTAATTTTTTTTTTTATAGCATTCAGTAAAAGGTCAGGGGTACAAGACAAGGATAAAGGTTCAGTCAGCCGTCATGTCCGAGTGAGAGGCTCATCAATTTCGAAGCATTGTGATGAACAAGCAATAAACAGAACGTCAGAAGCAGACTCCGTGGAGAGAGTGCATCAGTAGCCTACATAACGTCTACGCGATTATTTTATTTTCTGTTATCATACTTCAGAACCACAGGTGTTTAGTGATAAAGTGGACGGGTGTTTCAACCGATTGTGTGGCGCGAGTGTTGTTGGCGTCACTTCATAAGCTGGTGGTTAGATTTTGCTGCATTATCCCGCCATTGTCCTCCTGTCTGTGATCTGTCGCCTTGTTCCCACTGCACCCACCAAAGGTATGCTGTTTGACTTTATTAATTCTGTACCCATTTTACTCAAACTTGGCCTAAAATTTTCCTCTCTCCAACTTGAATACTGAGTTGTAGCAATAGATTAATACTAGAATATGTAAGTCACAAAAAAGTGCCATTGAAGAGGAGCCGTAGCGCTGCCCTTTTCTGCCAATGACCCATGTGAAGTAAGCGGCAAAAGGACGAAAATCTGGGTCAAGTTACCCTGAAAAAAAGTAGTATAATGCAGGATACTATGATATTCTAGGAAGTTGTCGACAGTTGAGAGTTGTTTGTGGTTTGCAATAGCGAGACAGGCAGAAAGAAAGACACACAGACGGAAGACAGACAGACGCATGGCAAGGAGACAGGAAAGGGGAGAAGAAGCGTGGCGTTATTTTGAGAGAAGTTGACATCATAGCACATTAAAATATATTTGTGCCGCAACTTTAATAGCATGTCTTCTTATGTATTACCAAGGTCCTTTGACGAGTAGTGAACTTACACACACACACACACACACACACACACACACACACACACACACACACACACACACACACACACACACACACACACACACACACACACACACACACACACACACACACACACACACTGCAACCACATCAAACTATACAACCCCCACCCCCTCTCCACTCACAACACATTCACTTACACACACACACACACACACACACACACACACACACACACACACACACACACACACACAATGCTCTCTAGTGGAGCTTGCTAATGGGGTAATGTGTGTATGTAACTTTGGTGGTGTGAGAGGTTGCCATGGTAACACTCAGGCACCTCCCACTAGTCAAAGATTTTCTTAACGGTATATTTTTGCATAAGGCTGGTTAATATCGTTTTGTACACACACACACACACACACACACACACACACACACACACACACACACACACACACACACACACACACACACACACACACACACACACACACACACACACACACACACACACACACACAGTAAGTAAGTATTTATTGACCACAATATCCAGTTACACATACAACATTTCAAGCAACAATAAACCTTAACATGATAAACAGCACATCAGATATTAGCAAACAATTATGGTCCACAAAACAAGCGAAGTATTAAAGGGTTGATCAGTGCATCTATATAGCCTTAATGAAAGATGGAAATCATTACACTTCTGATTAGAAATGTAACTACAATTTCACCAATCACGTTTTTTACGAAAAAAATTTCCCAATGATTTATCATGGTTAGAATAAGAGCATACAAAATGAATTAAATACACTTTAAATAACATAGGTTATGGTAAACATTATAGTACACACTAGCCAAAACAGGAAAGGACCTTATACACTATCTCCTCAATAGGAAACTGAGCATCGTCACCAATGATTTGACTCCAGGAAGTAAAGTTATATCTTGTACAGACGTCGGAATAAGTTCGTTTCCTTTTCCGTGGACTAAGGTGTTTGTAACACTGCTCGATGGAGAACTATCCCCTCCCCCTCCCTTCCTCATAGTCCCACACTCCCACCAAACCCCCCCACTTTTCTCTCCGACCCCGTACTCTCGCTAGCAGCCAGCTTGGGGTTTCTGTACTTCATGCACCTCTCTAATTACGTGTAGTCCGAACAACAAATAAAAGGATAGTACAGTACATATAAACCAAGTTAGAAGATTTACTACACACACACACACACACACACACACACACACACACACACACACACACACACACATACAGAGAGAGAGAGAGTTAAAAGACAGGGAGCGACAGGCGCAGAAGGGGAGCGAATGGAAAAATTTGGAATGTGAAAGGGCAGTTACGAAGAAAATAAAAAGGGGAGAGGCAAGGAAAGAACAACGAGAGTTAAGAAAAGAGATAGAGAGTGAGAAGTGACAGTGAGAGGTGAAGTGAGATACAAGCAGTGTGAAAGGGAAAGAGAAAAGGGAGATGTGAATCGAAAGGCCGGGAGACAGGGAAGTAGAGACAAAAGGGGAGACAGCTGAGAGGAAATGGGCATGGAGCAACCACAGAAACAGGGATAATAAAAAAGAAAGTGGGAAAGAAAGCTACGGAACGGAATACTGAGAACGATAATGAGGAAAATTAGAAAAGAAGGCAGTGTAACAGAGAGTAGGAAAAAAGTGTTATTCTGGCAAGGACGCAGGGAAAGAACTAAGCAGGATAAGACGAAAGCATTGAGGCTGAGTAAAACGAATGACATTCATGTAAAAAGGAAGGGAGAGAAACAGAGAAATTAGACAAATTTGCGGAAAGTAGAGATTAAGGGTGGGAAGAAAATAGGTTAATTTTTACGGCAAGAAAAAGGAAGGGGATGTTAAGAAGGGAAGACAAGGGAAGGGCCAGGGAGGAAGGAAGGGAGGGAAAGACAGTGGCAAGAGCGGAGTGGAAGAAGAGATTTCGGGTGACAGGGAGAGACGGAGAAAGAAAAGAGAAAAATGAGCACGCAGTTATTACTGGGGAAAGAAAGCAGTGAAGGAAATGGATTTAGTACAAGTAAAGAAATAAGGAGAGAGTAATGAAAAAAAGATAACACATGTAACGGATGTAACAAGTAAGACAAAGTTATGACACAGGGAGGAAGAAAGAAGAGTGAGGTAAGGAGGGAGTGACAGAGGGGAAGAGAGACGAAGGAAAGGAAAGAGAGGGAGGAAGGTAGGGACTGAGCAGATTGCTATAAAGAGGGGAAGGAGGGAAAAGGAAACTGGGGATGAGACAAAGGATCCAGAGAGAGAGAGAGAGAGGGAGGGGGAGGGGCAGTACACAGACAGGTCGACAAATGTTCAGAAAGTGTGTGTGTGTGTGTGTGTGTGTGTGTGTGTGTGTGTGTGTGTGTGTGTGTGTGTGTGTGTGTGTGTGTGTGTGTGTGTGTGTGTGTGTGTGTGTGTGTGTGTGTGTGTGTGTGTGTGTGTGTGTGTGTGTGCGCTTCCGTCCCTGCGTCACTTCTATAACATTGTTCCATTTTTTCACCTGCGTGTTTTCCTCTTCTCAGCTTGTTTCTCCTCTCACCCACTTTTTTTTATCATTATTTCTCCTGATTGTTCTTGTCATTCCAAGTCTCTCTCTCTCTCTCTCTCTCTAGGAATAAAGAGATTGTCCTCACAGTCTATATCTCCTTAATACGGCCACTTCCTCAGTTACTGTGGAATTTTGGTCGACATACATGGACTTAAAAAGAGTTCAGGAGACTAAGGTATCAGTTTCGCCTGAGGGCTGTGGGACTTTTTTAGTAGGAACTCGTAGACAACGGGGTCAGCTCATTACAGTGTTTAAAATCTGAATGGGTTTCACCAGTGGCGTACCTGAGGGGGGGGGCGAGGGGGGCTGTTTGAAACTGCCCCCCGGGCCCCCGATTGAGGGGGGCCCAAAAAACCTTAAAACTTTTATAATTTTTTTTTATTAATATTTAAAAGTATATATGTTTATCATCCCGACAATCCCGGCTGAGATATTAGATAAGTTTTGAGAATAAGGGGGGCTAGGTTCTTTGCGGGGCCCCCCTTCTGGAGGGGGGCCCCACAATGAACCTAACCCCCCGGGCCCCTAAATCTCTAGGTACGCCCCTGGGTTTCACAATCATTACATAGAAAGTTGCTTACTCTTAACACGGACTCGGCACACAACCATGGTTGGCAGCTGTAAATGACAAAAATTACCGGCAGAATTACGTGAAAACTTTTTCACGTGCAAGATCTGCTCCACATGGAACTGACTCAACATGGACGTTGTTAACACTACAGTAGAGAAGTTTAAGGGATTCATCGGCAGGATCTTACACTAGAATAAATGTGAATTGGATATGCATTCCCAGGCAAACAAGAAGTATCTCCAATGTATGGGCTGCATAGTTATTTAGATCCTAACTTTTCCTTGTAACTCCTCTTTCTCTCTCTCTCTCTCTCTCTCTCTCTCTCTCTCTCTATCTATCTATCTGTGTGTGTGTGTGTGTGTGTGTGTGTGTGTGTAAAAGAGGTTTCTACTATCGCAACATTTAATCACAGCAGATTTATTCTGTGTGTGTGTGTGTGTGTGTGTGTGTGTGTGTGTGTGTGTGTGTGTGTGTGTGTGTGTGTATGTCAAAGAGGTGTCTACTACCGTAACATTTAATCACAAGACTAATTCTCTCTCTCTCTCTCTCTCTCTCTCTCTCTCTGTGTGTGTGTGTGTGTGTGTGTGTGTGTGTGTGTGTGTGTGTGTGTGTGTGTGTGTGTGTGTGTAAAAGAGGTGTCTACTACCGCAATATTTAATCACAGCAGATTTATTTCTGTGTGTGTGTGTGTGTGTGTGTGTGTGTGTGTGTGTGTGTGTGTGTGTGTGTGTGTGTGTGTGTGTGTGTGTGTGTAAAAGAGGTGTTTACTACCGCAATATTTAATCACAGCAGATTTATTTCTGTGTGTGTGTGTGTGTGTGTGTGTGTGTGTGTGTGTGTGTGTGTGTGTGTGTGTGTGTGTGTGTGTGTGTGTGTAAAAGAGGTGTCTACTACCGCAATATTTAATCACAGCAGATTTATTTCTGTGTGTGTGTGTGTGTGTGTGTGTGTGTGTGTGTGTGTGTGTGTGTGTGTGTGTGTGTGTGTGTGTGTGTGTGTGTGTGTGTGTGTGTGTGTGTAGTGAATCTTCTCCTAACTTGGTTTATGATATGTACTGTACTATTCCTTTATTAGTTGTTCGGACTACACGTAATTAGAGAGGTGCTTGAAGTACACAAACCCCTAGCTGGCTGTGAGCAAGAGTATGGAGGGTACCGGGTGGAGTCATGGGGCGGAGAGAAAAGTGGGGGGGTTGGGTGGGAGTGTGGGACCATGAGGAAGGGAGGGGGAGGGGATACCTCTCAATCGAGCAGTGTTACAAACACGGAAAAGGAAACCAACTTATTCCGACGTCTGTACGTATGTGCTGAGTCAGTGGACACACCTCCAGTACATGCAACTCTGTTTGCACAGCACCACATGGACAGAACCGCTCTGCTACCGAGAGACGTCCCCGTCCACGCCGATTCCAACGGCCCGTCTCAATAGCCAGATTGTGACTGATTACCCGCAGCCGACTAAATGCCATTCTGTGTACCTCACTAGTTTTACCACGACATTTATAAATCTCGTGAACTGTTAAGGTAGGGTTTAACACATTATAAATTAGGCTTCTAGAAGATGTAGAGTTAGAAATTGATTACTTTAAAAGTTTCAATCCCGACTTTAACATCATCAACAGAATTATTAATTAAACTCTTAATGTGTTTACTTGTTGGTGTGTTAGCCACCATGGTCAGCCTGACGGCGTGCACCCACGAGTCATCAGGCATACCGCGCCTCTCCCCCCACAGTCGCTGGAAAAGCTTCTTCTGCCTTGCTAGTACTAAAGATTTCAGTGGCGGGCACCCGAGTTCCACGTAACAAACGTCCGTGCACGCCGTCATACGAGCTCCCAGCAACTGTTTAATACCCCAATACAATTTTTCCATTGGCCTCAGTTCCCATTGAACCAGGACTCACAGCCATACAGGATGGTTGACATTAAGGCTGTTTCAAACATTTTCTTTTTAACATAAAATGATATGTCTATATTCTTTTCCAAAAATGACACAAATTTCAGAATGTGGCACATTTTTGCTTGTGCGTGGGCGGTAATGGCGGACGACAGGGTCCCGTCGCTTGTGAACAGACTGCCCAGATACACATACCTGTCACACCACTGCACGACCATATCACCAACGCAGAATGGCCCACGATCGCTCACTGACGCATGGATTGCAAAGAACTTGGTCTTAATGTTATTCACAACCATGCCATTATTTACACAGAACTGATTCAGAAATGTAAGTTTATGTTTCGTCCCGCGTCGCGTTGTCGAGAGAAGAACAGTATCGTCCATAAGGACAAGGAGATGAAGCCATTGTAAATAACCATCTGGCCCACAATTGGACTTTATCAACATAATCATGCTGTTTACAAAAATGATAAACAATAAACAAGATGTTGGGGACCCCTGTCTGACGCCGACCCTGGATGTTACAATGGCTGTCCCAGTAATGCTCAAAGTAACCCCGTATATCGCCACCAGCGCCGCTAACATTCGCGACCCGCACCCCAACTCACGTAACATGCGAAACAATTTGGCGCGAGGGACCCGGTCGTATGCCATTGAAAAATCGACAGAGCAAACAAATAACTTATGCTTTCTCCTGCAGGCCAAATCAATTAACAGTCTAAGTGCCACCACATGCTCAATGCAGCCCTGGCCCTCCTGACTCCCTGCCTGCTCCCGATACGGAACAAACCACATACTTAACGGAGTTGATAGCACCATGTCATACAGTTTTGCCAAACAATTTATAATATTTATACCACGATAATTCTTGGGTAATGATTTGTTACCTTTCTTAAATATCGTAACCACACGGGCCAACTGCCAGGATGTGGGATAAGAGCCAGAGGAAAAGACTGCATTAAACAACGCTAAAATAAAGTGTATCCACTGGTCTGGTAAAAACTTTATAATTCCTGGGCTTATCCCATCAGGCCCACGCGCTTTATCTTGCTTTAATCTATGTATTTCTCGCATTACCACATCAAATTCTATGTCATCATCAAGAACTGGTTTGGTTACATTTGTATTAAACTCAGTAGGTACTATAGGTTCAGCATCATGTGGGTTATATACCTCCTCAAAAAAGGCTTTGAAATCCTCATTTGTGGGTTTTTTATTACCGTCGGAATCATCACTATCATCTCTATACTCCCCACGCCAGTCTATAGCTTTCCACATACGCCTGTCATCCATATCATTTAAGAGTCTCTCCCACCTGCTCACTGTGACATCCTCTGGCACAGTCACCTGAGCACACCGACTGGCACTAGCACACCTGTACAAAATATCGGCCATTTGGCTCACATTAGTATCAATGTCAGGATCAAACTGGGGAATATCGAATCGAGAAAGGTCCCCAATAAAGTTTTCGATGTGAACATCACAAAACTTTATAGGACGTTTTAACCGAGATTTCTTCTTCTTACAACTTCAATACAAAACTGCATGATCACCAAGCGAACCCGCCCGCACACCAAGGCACACCCTATCCACCACAGGGGGGGACAGAGCAACCGCTATGGGGGCGTGATCCGATGGAATATCAAGACCATTATTCACAGTGAAACTTTAAATGCAGTTTATAATATTAGTAGAAGCAATACACACATCTACTTCAGAAATCCATTCATTATGTTTCCTATACGTCAGATTGCTCTTATAATGTTTTTCACCATATTTCAAGTTATTTACCTCCACTAAGTTTTGTTCTACACACACAGTAGTCATAGTATTTGCATTCTCATTAGGCAAATTAATTTGATCAGGAATCTCAGGGTAGGTGAAATAATCAGATCCAGGGACAAGTAAATTCACTAAATACTTTGAACATCAGTACCAAAACGTGTGTTCAGGTCTCCCATTCGTAGAACATTACAATTGTTCTCTTTTCCACATATGATTTTCTCTTGTATATAACTGAAACTGTTAGGATTAAAGTACTGCGAATCTGTAGGGGTATATACACAAACCCCAAGAGCACAGTGCTCAATAGGGACAATCTGAGCCAAACTTGGTCTTTCATTTTACAGTCTACACCCATCACAGCTGACTGTAAATAACGCTTTACCAGTACCACTGTGCCCCCTCTATGTCCGTCTGACCTCACAGTGTCTCTGTAACAAACATAGCCAGGTAGAGAGATACCTAACTTTATTGAAAAACGCCCTAGTGGCGAAAAAAAGAAAAAGCTAACGCCGGTGAGGCAACCCTGCAGCTAGAGGAGAGCTCAGAAACACGTCTTCCTTCTCCACGACCATTCATCAAAGTCCAGGAAGCAGCAAAGACAGCAACAATATTAATACTCGAAGGAAGGCCAAAAGCAGAGTACAGGAACCAGTTTATGTCAACGTTTCGCCCACAAAGCTTCTTCAGGAACATCATTACTGGACAACACTCCACTCCTTAAACAGACCCAAGCCTGACTGGTAGTGCAGGATTGTGTACTTGTGTTCTGGTCACCATTCAGGCTTAGGTCAATTTAAATAGTGAAGCACTGTCTACTGGTGTTGTTCCTGAAGAAGTCTTGGGGCAGAATGTTGCAAGTGGGGTTCTGTACTCTGCTTTTGGTCTTTCTCTATATACAGCAGCGAATACACCATAATTTTACTGTTTATCTTCCTTATGAAAGCTTACCCAGAATCCAGCTAAATAAAACGAGTATTTCCCCATCCAATTTTTATCCCATACTTCACACTCGGGACGATTTGCATCAGTATATGACCGATTCCCGCCTCAGTGTTACGAGTCCTTTGACGGAAGATAATCGAATATTGTTTTTGCTGGGTTTTATGGGCCGGCTAAATGCCTCACACATAGTAAAGCCTCTAGTCATACAAGCCTCCGCACGCAACATACTGGTGAAGCACAAATGGTGATGGGTTTCTGTAGTGAGAATGACGCCAGATCCAATATTAACCCTCTGCAGTTCGGGACAGCTCTAGTATTACGCAAGTCTAATTGAATGTTGTTTTTGCTCAGTTACAGTATATGGACCAGGTTAATGTCTCTCACATTGGGAAGCCTTAAGTCTTACAAGGTTAGGCACGCAACACAGAAGCACAAATGGTGATGGGTGTCTGTAGTGAGAGTGATACGTAAATGTGTTATAATGATTCATCCCGTCAGTCTGCAATATGAACCGACAGGGTGATCACATTTGCAAGTATGTCCGTGAGCAAAAAGCCTCCAACACCTATCTGCCAGTTGAGGGAATGGAAGGGTGCCACATGAACTAGTTTCTTGTGATAGCAATATGAAACACACAAGAGAAAGGTATCAGAAGGAACGATACTCTCATTTGACAAGGGTGAGAAATACGGAAAGTAGGACGCAAGGCTGGCAGAATTTTGACTCCACATGAAAATACTTAATATCAGGATTCTCTTTAAATGGCCGCCTTGGTTTGAGTTACCCTAAAAACAGATTACGAGACAAAAACGCTTTCACTGAGCGACCGTGGATCTCCAGCTGAAAGTATATTGATGGTTAAATAGCAGTGATATGTACGTTGGTCTGCTGTAACATCACATATTAGTTCTGTAGTGTGTTTTTATGAGCAAAGTGCAAACACCAGTAGATTACATGACCTCCCCCCCTTTCCTTGCGCGCGCACCCCCCGAATTCCTCGTCCAGCAGCGGTGGCAGCAGCATCTCCTCTCCTCATCATGGCCTCGTCTACTACTGCTCCAGCCTACGACCCGTTGAGGGGGGCTAATCATAGCAGTACTGAGCCTGAAGGAGGAGTGCAGACCATCACCATCACCGACACCGTGAAGTGGTACAGCATCAGGGCGAAGTACGGGTTCATCCGGCGCCAGGACACTGGCGTCGATGTATTTGTGCATCGCTCAGCGATCGCTGCTACCTCTTCTCGGCGCCCCTCGCTCTCGTTACGCCAGGGCGAGACAGTGGAGTTCCACATTCACCAGACACCGAAGGGTCCCTAGGCTAGAGACGTCACTGGACCGGGAGGTGCAGATGTGCAAGGCTTTGCCAATGCATGGCGGCGCCCCACGGCCCAGGGGCGCCGGCCTGGGGATCCCCGATGTCCTGAGGATGTGGATACCATTGTCGCCATGTGCATCGCGACGGCGAAGGCTTTCTGTGGCGATGACAAGGCAGCTATGCTCGTTCTACTTCCCGAAATCTTCGAGAAGAACTGGCTGCCAGGCCTTGTCATCCCTCAGAGCTTCGCTCGTGATGCTCGGCCAACCCCTCGTCAGGAGCGTCATACCACCTCGCTGCAGCCTCCTAGACCCCGCACAACACCGCGGAAAAAGCTGCAGCTTGACGCTCCTCTTAACAGAGCGACTGCCTCCTCCTGCACTACCTCTGCCCCGCCCATGGACACCGACACCGCCGGCGATCACCGCCCGCCGTCAGCAGCTGAGGGAAGGGTCGCCTCTCCTGTCCTTTCCATCCTACAGGAAGAAAGCGACCACACCTCCCCCTCACGACCTAATGCTGTCGTGAACCTCCAGGCCACCGAGGAGGCATGTACCTCTCCCTCCCCACCACCGACATCGAACAAGAAGAGGAAGAGGAAAAAACAGCCTAAACCACCGCCACCTGCCGAGATAGATCCTGAAGGCACTACTCCACACGCTTCTGAACCTGACCTCAGCTATAACGACACCCTCAGCAAGGCAGAAATTTCCAGCATCGTAAAGTCGGCCTTTAATCCCGACATTCTCCTAGGCCGTCTAAAACAGACAGACGTATCCTTATTTTCCAAACTAACCAGCCCCAGCAGTTCCTCGTAGAGGCTGCTCCACTGACATCTCTGATAACTCTGGCGGGCTCTCCACCCTGAGCCCGGGTCCATTTTCATAATAAAATGGACGAATCTGAACAACAACAACGCACCCCCCCCCCTACATACATCTACACGCAAGCTAATCAGTTTCCACATCTTAAAGTTGTACAAACCTACCTACGTGCAAGATATACAAGGAAAGTTATTACGAAAATGGTTATGGTCATCATCTTGCTCGTTCACTGGCGAGTTTCCTTAATTGGCCTCTGTGTGTGGTTTATGGCTTCTCTCTAGACTTGAAGGACTTGTATCTCAGTACTTGAAGCTTATTGATTCCTTGTTTTTTATACTGTGATAATTATAGGTCTTTCACAATAACCTGGCCCATTATTTTCGTCCTTCATACATATATCTCCTGGTCCATTTTCTCGTCCTTCATACATACATCTCCCACCCATTTCTGTATTACCTTCACCTTCACTTGGTAGATTTTTGTCCTGTATACCTACTTCGACCATCCATTTCTACTGTACACTCACTTTAAGCTGGTCCAAATTTACGTCTTCCATACAAACTTCACTTATCAATCAATCAGTTAGTCAGTCAATCAATCTAACTGTCTACCTGTCTGTCACCAGATGCCTTAATCCCGTCAGGGGTGACCACAAATGAATCACCTCCATGTCACCCTTTCCTCCTCCATATGGCGACCTTCTCTGCAACTCACGCCCCCTTTTCTCACCTCAACCCTTCCTCTCTAACTTCACTCCCCTCCACAGTTTTTCGTATTGAAATAGATAATTTTCTGACCTGAAGTTTCCTTGTCTTGCTTCACTCCTATCCAAAGGCCTCTCGTATTGAAATAGGAATCCTCTCATCTCAAGCCCTCTCCTACTTCTCTCGTCTCCAAAGTCTCTCATATTAAAGGCGATACACTTTCTTAGTATTCTGGTCCACCTCGGTCTCTTCAATTGGTCTCGGGTCCTCAAGGCACAATCAAAAGCTGTAGGTGTTTCGTCTGGGCAATAAAACGATTTCTTTGAGACTTCCCTTCCAGTTTATTGGCTGTAAAATCTACCGTTCTTGAGCTTTCGGTGATACAATACATTTTGTGTTCTGGCATGACATATAAGTTAATTGTGCATCTTTTTTTTTTTTTTTTTTGAGAGGGAGAGAGTGGGTGAGTGAGTGTGTGCGTGCGTGCGTCCTTTACCGCAGCATTTTGTAAGTAGAAAATGGAAAACTTTGACCAGTTCCCTTTCGCTACCTCAGTCCATGTAATAAGGTGCTGGAATTTCCTATCAGCAAAAGGCATGGTATCACTTTTCTCTCATGTCATCTCAGTTTATATTTTTATTTTTATATTTTCCTTTTCCCTACTTTCATTTATTCTTTCCCCCATTTATATCCTCCACACTCCTACCTTCATTAATTCTTTTCCTCATTGTAATTTCCCTTATCAGGCCAATCACTTAGGATCCTCGCAAGCCTGTACTTAGAGCCGGTAGCATCAGTGGTTATAATCATTCCAAGCAGGAAAATTGTACACTTGAAATACACAGCCTCTTCGACTTATGGTCCTCCTCATTATAAAGGGTGAGGCATAAGTCTGTAGGCATATGGAAAGGACACATCTGAGGTTATACTGTGTGTGTGTGTGTGTGTGTGTGTGTGTGTGTGTGTGTGTGTTCGTTATCGTGTTCGTGTTCTTGAGGCAGTTCTGCTTCATCACCAAACTAGCTCCAGTAACATCACTAACCAACACCGATGACTGGCACCTCAAATCACTAGCTCCCTCGACCAGTGCCCAGTTATCAAGCCTCTTCCCCTGTATGTTGCTGAGAGGAGAATTGGGTGATATTTTTATAGCCTCGTGACTGACTTGAGATGGCACAGTACTCGTTACCAACAGTGTATCAGGCGCCTTGGTCATAATTCTTAGTCCTTTCGAAGAGATTACATTTAAAAGATTCAGTTTAGGTTTAGGATGGATTAACTTGCCTACCTGCCTGCGTGCCTGCCTGTCTGCCTACCTAATTACCTACCCACTTACCTGCGTTCCTGCGTAACTGCCTTTGTGCCTGCCTGTTCGTCTACCTACCTGCCTGCCTACACACACACACACACACACACACACACACACACACACACATACAAAGGCTAGGGAGACATGTTTAGGGCTATTTAGTGATGAGATGAACCCCGTGATAAAACTAGCAAGGTTTTGTTTGGTGTGTCCTGCCCTCTGTTTCTCCAACCCACAAACCTGTTTATTTATTTCCACATTAAGACAAACTCCCCATTTACCATATAATTATCGAAGTTCCTATTTATTCTCTTAGTTATTATTTATCTTCTATCTTAATTATCCATAGACTACCCCAAAGCTGTCTCATTATTACCATACTAATCAGATCCACCTCTTTCTCAGACACTCTTTCGCAGTGTAATTATTTATCCCAAAACCAATTTATTCTCCAGCTCAGCTAAACCCACCTTTATGTGTTAGTTTTATGTTTTTCCTTTTTAATATTAACTTGCCTTATTGTGAAACGTTTGGTGGTTATATAAGTGAAGACAAAGGATTAAGTAAGCAGTCCTAAACTCTGGTTGAGACAGAGAACGTTGATAAGGCAAAAGAATGATTATAAATGTATGTCGACCCAGCATCCTAGCCGTCAATTCTCCAAGTCTAGAGAGAGGGCCGAGGGAGCGCAGTGGTGAATGGAGTCAGTGTGGACCGCGAGTGAGCTAAGAGAGGACGGACGCCCCTGTCACTCCCTCCAGGGACAGAGTGTCACGGCTGTGTTAGTGGTTCGGTTCCTTACTCTCCTGCAGAAGTCTCACCTCGAAGCCTCCTTCCCCTCGTTCACAAGTCTCAAAAGCCTCCTTGAGCACCTACAGCAGTATTTTTCCCCTCCTGCAAAAGTCTCAAAAGCTTCCTTGAGCACCTACAAGTCTCATTCAGTGGCCTACTCCTCCTCCAGAAGTCTCAAAAACTTCCTTCACCCCCCTGAAGAAGTCTCACCCAGTCCCCTTCCCTCCTGCAGAGGTCCCAGCTCAAAGCCTTATGGTTTATATGCAGTGTATTTTTCTGGAATAGAACAGTGAATTTACCTAACATTTTCTGAGTGTCGATGATCCTGTTAGCTCCGTGATAATGAGGGACGACATCAGTGCTTAGGACGATTGTGTGATACCATTCCGGCAGAAGTAACTAAAACTCCATTAGTATATTTCTTTACAACGAAGCATCTTTAGGCTGGTTGAGAAGGTTGCAGAGAACCTTCAAGACACAGGAGGTTCACCTGAAAGGATAATGATACGATTCCGGCAGATATAAGGACAAGACACGATTTTTTTCGCTACGACAAGAGTACAAGCCTTCAAGCTGGTTGAGAAGGTAGCAGAGAACCTTCCAAATAGAGGAGGTTCAAGTCCAAGGATGATGGTGGAAGAGATGAGACTTGGCGACGGAGGTAAGACTGAGGGAGATGGTGGCGGTGGCGGGGGTCTACAGGCAGGCCAGTGGAGCGCCGACCCCGAGACTGGGCTGGTGACACTGACGGAGGCGGCTTTGGCCAGGCTAATCAACGCTGATCCCATTGACAAGTGGTCTCAACTCGACCCACAGCCAATTGCAAGGTAGTGTGCTTTGAAATTGTCGATGATAGTATGATGATGGTGATGATGATGATGATGATATAATGATGATGTGGACCTATAGCAATGTTGTATTAAGTCGACCCATAGCTAGTTGCAAGGTATTTGGCCATAGCACTTTAATCTGGTCGTGTGTATGATGATGATAATGACTGATGATTTTATTCTGCACAGCCATGACTAAGAGTTCATCGGAATTTCTCAGCCAGCATTGCGTCGTATCTTGCGTATTTCTCTTTCCTCCCCAGAGACAGGGAATATCCTTCCTTCCCATACTCTTTTCTTGTGTACTTCATATTGCTATCACATAGAAATAGTTCATGTAACAGCCCACATTGCCACAACCGGTAGGGAATGTGGGCAAACTTTGGCTGTCCCGTACCACACCACTCTGAGATTTTAACCTTCCTGTATTGCAACGTAGTATATTGATGATGTGAGCTTAAAGCAAGGTACTGTGTTAGTACTGTCCTTGGGTGATGATGGGAACGGTGAGACTTGCACGGAACCACTTTGATTTTGCTAGTACTGGCCAGAAATACTGATGATAAGGGGTCGTTATTGCTTGTGTTAGTTCTTGGTGATGATGGCAACCTGTTGCAAGGCAAAAAAGTCAACTTTTCTCCTCGGTCTGTAACTTTAAAAGGTAGTAAAGAAGAGATGACTGAGATAGCGTGATCGAGTTATAGTGTCCAGTCACTAGGCGTACAACGTATCCGAGAGGGCAAGGGTAAATTTGTGGCCCTTATTTTCTGCAGCATTTGTCGTTGTTTTGGCAGATATCTGGTACCACTGGAAAACAGCTTTCACCACAGTTTAAATATGTGAAGCAGAGAGATTTAAGGTAACTATAAATTAAACTTCCAAAAATAACTCGTAAAAAGTACCTTAGTGGTGCAGGTGGCCGGCCTTCTCCCGGCTGTTTGTCTTTACTTGGCACGGACGAGTACATCATATTATCTGGCTGGTGGAGAGAGAGAGAGAGAGAGAGAGAGAGAGAGAGAGAGAGAGAGAGAAGGCTCCATTTCTCACATCGTAAAGTGGAAGGTAATCTCTATCTCTCCTTACACCCTAGATAGATTGAAAGATAGATAGATGAGCAAAGATTAGTTTGCCCCTTCTACCCTAGAGCAATATAGTCTCCGTCATAACCATTCCGAGAACATCACTTCAATTTTCCTTCTTGTTACCACCAGACGATTTTATTCAGCTTAGGAAGGATGACCTCGAATAAAAGCTTTTCGCGGTCACCTACATTCCAGTTCACGGTACTCTGAATGACAGTGGTAGCGTACGAGCCAAAATCCACCATCATTAGTCTACAGTATAGCCCCTGTTACGGTATATTTCCCTGGTGTGCTTGTAAGTGTGCTGTCGCCTTTTGTTCCATATTACAGGTTGCAGTGTAGACTTCGGAGCTCCCTTTTCTCAGCGATTTATTGCGTGTATTGCACCTCGGCCTCTTACTGGATGTTATTAGGAAAGTTGTTGTTTGTTTCTCGCTTTTTTCAGCTGGAATAATCCCTTCAGTAGGAGAGGCTTTATGTTAGAAAATAAAGCAGCGAAAAAAACGTAAATTCTGGTTAAAGAGGATCATGACCATTGTATTGTAATTGGGAACGCGAAGGGGAAGTCAAGTACTGTCCTATGATTTGACGGTAATTAAAGGGACACCTGTAATTAAAGGTGATTAGCCCACATCCCTCACTGCAGGTACGGAAAGGTGAGACGTGTCCTATCCTCATCAGGTATTTCAAAAATTGTCGTAACCAATAGGGAGCTTGTCTTTACATTTGCGCTTTCAATTTTAATACTGAATCCTGGCTGCAGCATCCAGGTGACGTCCTGTTTATTCTTGTTGTTACCAGACGATTTTATTCAGCATAGGAAAGGTCTGTCGTACTGGAGGGGTCATCTCTTCCTGTTCTATAAGTCTGTCCTGTGTTGAATAAAACTGGAAGAAAATATTAAGGAATGAAGAAGGCATCCCCAGGGTCAGAGAGTTGATCAAGCAGACCTAAGTGTGTGTGTGTGTGTGTGTGTGTGTGTGTGTGTGTGTGTGTGTGTGCGTGTGTGTGTGTGTGTGTGTATCTTTTTCTCGCTGCCATGGACTCACCTAGGTATTCCACTGAGCCAAACATCATACCCTTATACTACTTGAGGGAACATATCGCGGTCAGGGGGTTCATCTGTCCATCCTCGAGTTTGGCATCAGTTGGGATTCGGAATAATCTTTTTAGTCGCGTATTCTCGTCAGGTAAGTAAGCTCCCTAACACCTTTTCCTTACCGGTTTATTTTTGCTTGCATCTCATTAATAATTCCTTGCATGTTATTTTTGCCTTCCATGATGGTGTTTAAAAGATATACGCAATATACAGGAGAGTAGTAAGGCACACTATGGAAAATAATTCGCTATGGATAAGGTGTCAGGGAGCCACCTTAACCGACGAGAATACAGGCCTTAATCCCATCAGTCTGAGCATTATTTCCTTCACTACTGCAGACAGAGTGGCGCAAAAAGAAGATATGGAACGTTGTGGTGGCGCTGTGGATGTGCTGGTGTTTTTAGAGAGAATGGAGAATGCGAGACTGACTAGGAGAGTATGTGAGTGGGGTGAAGGTGGAGGGGGTGTGGGAGAAACCGAGGATGAGATGGAGGGGTCGGGTGGAGAGGTAGATGAGTGAGGAGGGTGTAAACTGGAGAGAAGGAAGCGGGATGGCAAAGGATAGAATAACCTGGAGACGATAGATTTGTAGCCACCCTTTCCTAGATTCAGGTATCTTACTATAATACTCGAAGACAAATTAGAAGAGGCCTGGTCTAAGCTGAATGAAAACGTGTGGGTGATAAGAAGATACCGATGCCGAGAAACGTTTGTATATAGAAAGGATTAATGGGGGCCTTCTAACAAATTTACAGATACCAAATAACGTTTGCATATAGATGGGATTAATAGAGACTTTCTGGTCGCTATACCGACACTGAAAAACGCTTGCATATAGAAGGGGTTAATGGAGACTTTCTAACCACGTATTCAGCGTAGGTCAGACGGGTTCACCTGACAGCACCTCTCCACCTCGCTCTCTTCTGCCCAGCGAGAATAACACGAAGACGTGATCCTATCGTATCTGGGAGTCCGGGGAGGTGCCAGATTCAGTCACGTTGTTACTACACGTGCGAATTTCCCGCTACTGAGTGAAATCTTCCCGGGTTAATGCCTTGAATCCCGGTGATGTCCATTCTTTTTTTTAAGTTTATTCTTGTTATTATAGTCTGTTTGTCTTCATCTGACGGAACCAGACCACTCCCACAAAGAGAATGCTAAGTCGTGGTTGCGTGAAATTCAGTGGGCCTCAGTTAAGAGATAGAAATGAGTCTCCTTGGTTACTAGTCAAATCTGCTCTCCAGCACGAATGCACAAAAAAATACCCCGCCGAATTGAAAGGGTTAAATTTGTTATCACGGAAAAGGAAAAAAAAAGTTTATAAGAGATAATTTTCCACCGTTTAGCCGCAGTTCCTTCTTCCATGCTTAAAAAAAAAAAAAAAAAATTGTCCCTCGTGTGTGTGTGTGTAGATATTCGCCCCGCACATGTAAGGGCCCGGGCAAACAGAGAGCCCGTCAGGGAAATGGCGGAATCAAGCTCTCGATTCAGAGCAAAGCGGGAACAGCAGGCTGAAGGACGAGGGGAAGGCGGCAGGGGCAGGGGAAGGCGGCAGGGGCAGGGGAAGGCGGCAGGGGCAGGGGAAGGTGCGATGGTCGGTGGAGAAAAACGGCTGGGCAAAGAAGCACCTCAAGGCTGCTCATCAGAGTCGGAGACGTCGGTATACTCGGAGTCGCGATCTATGTCTTCATACAACTCCAGCTCCCCCGAGTCCCTAAGGCGAGGTGGAACGCCTAAAGGGGAGTCTTGAAGGACCCGGCTGAGAGCTAGAGTTAAGCCGCGTTCGAATCTGGCGGCGAGGAGCTCACGAGCATCGTCTGACTCGGCAGAGGATGGCAGAAGAAGGGCAGGTGAGAGGCTTGCAGGCGGCGGATCGGTGGTGGAAGTTGTGAGATCCACTCCCTCAGCAGCAGGTGGAAAAACGGGGGGGGAAGGGCCCTCGACGTCGCGGTGGTTGGGCGAAACGGGGACGGCAGCCCTTTCCCCCTCAGCTGCAGACGGCAAGGCGTGGATCTCAGCAACGGTGGTGATGGTGTCCAGCTCCATGGCCGTGATCGGTGCCGGGTCGGTAGGGGGAGAGACAGACGAGCCAGTCGCCCTGTTGAGGGGTCCGTCCAGGCACAGCCGTTTGCGCGGTGTACGGCGGGGCCGAGGTGGAGGTGGCCGGGACTTGGGCTGCGCAGGAGGCCGCCGGGGACGACGATCTGTGCGAGGGGCTGAATGTGCGTCTCCGACAAAGCTCTGGGGGATGACAAGTCTTGGTAGCCCGTTCTCCTCAAAGATCTGAGGGAGGAGAACGTGCAACAGAGCCTTGTCACCCCCACAAAAAGCCTGTGCCGTAGCGACGCACATCGAGACCAGATTAGTCTCCCCAGAACACCCAGGATCACGAGACTGGCGCCTCTGGGCCGTGGGGCGCCGCCGTGCATGGGCAGAGCCCTGCACAGCAGCACCTCCCGGCCCAGTGACATCCGTAGCCTCGGGACCCTTGGGTGACTGACGGAGCCGAAACTGCACAGCCTCACCCTCGCCAAGAGAGCGCCGAAAGTGTCGGGGGTTAGGTGCAACGATCCGGAGTCTGTGCACGAAAACATCAGCACCGGTGTCCCGGCGCTTGATGAAGCCGTACCCAGACTTCACGTTGAACCACACCACCGCACCTGTGATCTTCGTGACTCCCGGCGGCCCAGAACTACTGCTGGATGCCCCCCTCAACGGGTCGTAGGCGGTGGCAGTAGAGCGCTGGTCGGGCATAGCTGGGAAGGTCTCACTAGGCGGCAGTGATCCTCCTCCTACGGCTGCTAGACCGGAACTGACGATTGTCCCTCGGCTGAATAAAATCGTCTGGCGTTGGTCATAGAAACTGGCTAACTCCTTCAGTCCGATGACACAGTTTTATTTTAATTCTGTCTGTCTATTTCTGTCTCTCTGTCTGTCTCTGTCTCTGTCTGTCTGTCTCTCTCTCTCTCAAGACGATTTTAAACTTGGAAAAGACCCTTAGTGGCGAAGGGGTTAATGAAGGCTAGATATAACCCCTCCAGTTCGACAAATCCCCTTTAAGCTGGATAAAGTCGTCTGGAGATTGCACGAATAAGATTACAGTACTCGTAGTGAAAGGGTTGTGTACCACGTTAGCCACACCGCACACCCTCACTCCTCGAATTCTAGGACAGTGAATGAAACGAGGTACACTTAAGAGACAAAAGTTCTGCCTGGTATTCTGCTGCTCCCACTTAACACTTAGAGAGAGAGAGAGAGAGAGAGGGGGGGGGGAAATCCGTCACTTTCCTGTATTGTATCAGAGGGAATGATTGGGGGGAGAAGCATACGAAGCCTCTCCCATCTTAGGAATATTAGGCAACAGAGGGAAGTAAAAAGTAGAAGAGATGAGGTGAAATATTGGGTGAAGTTTTTGTGTCTGGCTGTATAGTACTGTTACACAACTACACTTTCACACACACACACACACACACACACACACACACACCTCAACCCCAGTGCCCTTTTATGCTCAGTGACCCGTACTTAGGCTATGGTGTCATGTGTTTACTTCTTTCCAGAGCTGAAAATATTGTCTGAGTATTAACCCTCTTATTCCCTGACATTTTATTATTCTAGCTATTTCCAGACGATTTGATTTAGTTAAGAGGGTCTGCTTGAAGTGGCAGGTCTTGATATAACCCTTAAGTAAGCCAAGACATGCCATGACCGGCACAACAGCTGAGCAGAGAAAAAATATTGATGCTCTGTTCTTGTCTAGCGGAAAAGCTCTGGGTGTTTCTCGGCTATACTTGGCTCTATGGGAAAAGAGAGAGAGAGAGAGAGAGAGAGAGAGTTCAATAGCTGGAAAGGAGACAATGCTTTGGTGTTCCTCAAAGCAGGGCAATTTTACAAGCCATACTGGGCAAGAGTTTTACTTATTGATACCAAATTTTAGCTGAAGTATTGTGTTCTCACTCGATTCGCCCACTTAAGAAAAGTATCCTATCCTTGTGTGTGTGTGTGTGAGAGAGAGAGAGAGAGAGAGAGAGAGAGAGTACGAGGATGCAGACAGAAATAGGAACAAAACACATCCAGTCACTTAAACCTCAGACAGAGTACCAAGTGTAAGGGACTCAGGTTTTAGGCCACATTACAAAACACACACCAAAGCAATGTACAGGAAAAAGCACCACTGGGCCAGAAAAACAATATACGAAAAACAATAGGGCCTTAAAAACAAAAGACAACAAGGAGGGCAGGAGATCAGGCTGTGTTGATTGTCTTGATTGTCTCCTCTATCTGACAGAGCGTTGGACACTACGGGAGTCATTTCTGGTCATTGTCTTTTGTTTTGACTGTAACAGTGGGCCAAAACAATAGAAAAAACAACAGAGGATTATAAACAGGAGGCAGGAAGGAGGGCGGGAGGGAGGGCTGTTATGTACTGCCTCTTCCATTCAACACAACACTAGCAGTTGGACCTAATTATCTACGGGAGGATTCTCTCTCTCTCTCTCTCTCTCTCTCTCTCTCTCTCTCTCGTTTTTTGTCTGTACTACATTAGAATGACGCATCGTGGCGATTGTGTACCCAATTTTTTAACGCGAGAGAGAGAGAGAGAGAGAGAGAGAGAGAGAGAAAGTGTAAATTTTTCCCTGTAGTACACATCTCAGACACTCCTAAATAAACACACACACAAACACACAAACTTATGTACACAGAACAGGCGAAAGTTGGAATGTGAAATCCGTTGGCTTTCAGGCAGCAAAATTTCTTAACGAATATATAGCCGATCAAAAGTTAGGTTAGGTCACTTTGGGCAGGGTTTGGTCTGATTAGGTAATTTTTGGTTGGGTTGGCTTCAGTTCGACTAGATATAGACAGATTAGGTTAGATTGCTTTAGAATACGTCGGTTTTGATAGGTTTTAGGATGGGTTTTATTTGGTTGTAATGGCTGGGTTAGGTTCGGTTGGATTAGGTCATTTTAGGCTTGACTGAGTTGGGTTAGGTCGGGTACGGTATGGTTAAGTGAGACTGGGTAGGATTAGGTAGGGTTAAATGAGGTTAGGATGCATCAGAATTGGTTAGGTTAGGTATGAGGAGTTTAGGTGAGATTGTGAGGTTAAAAACAATTAGACTGGGTTAGATGAGGTTAAGTTATATTAGGTTGGGTTAATTTGGGTTGGATTAGGTCATTCGAGGTTAGGCAGGGTTTAGTTAGAGCAAATATGGATAGGTTAGTTGAGACTGGGCTAAAATAAATTGATTTATGCATTATGGTCATTTGTTGGTCGGTCCTTCCAAAGTCAAACATCACAGGAGGTGAACGTGATTTTGTGTGTGTGTGTGTGTGTGTGTGTGTGTGTGTGCTCGCTTCGTGTTTCGTCTATTTTATATATTTTGTGTGCCTTGTGTAACTAAAACTTCGTTTTACGTTTGGCTTCTCGTGTGACTGAGGGTGGACCGCTTAAGAATAGCGTCCTTTATAGTTACGATTGCCTCTTCCTCAGTATAGCATATGTTTTTAGTTTATTTAGCTTTCTCTGGACGATTGTATAAGAGCTTTATGGAAAATACTAGAACTAGAACGATGGCAGTAGATATAGCCTTGTGTACCAGATATCCTGCCCAAGTTTCATTAGCAGATACGTTGCCCAAGTTGAATAAAGTCGTCTGAAGTAAGAATAAGGTTGAAGAGACGTTGCTGTACTGAAAGTCGTTGGATATGCCTTGTTTTATGTCTTTTCGTATGTGGCTGCGAGATAACAGACTCAGGTTCAGTCTTTTATGGCAAGCGTTAATAGATATCTCAGTGCTTTGCTTAATATGAAGATTAATATGTCACTGGAATGTTTCTGAAGCTTTCCGCCTCCTCTCAAGTAAGGATGTTTACTGTCTTTTACACCGAGAGGTAGGGCGTGGGGCATGAGGAGCGAATGTTAGGTCAGTCTGTGTCTCAACGGTGCACATCACGGGACGGGAGACAACCGCCGATGCATAGGAGATATTAGGCTTGGGAGTTGCATGCAACTCCTTCACCTTCTTCCTTGCATCGTAAAAGGTAATGCCCTCAGTCGCTTTCTCAGTGCAGACATCTTTCTCCTCCTTCAATTTGGGACAAACCCTCGAGGAAGTGGAGTGAGCATCCTTACAGTGAAAGCAGCACTCAGTCTCGGATGTACAGTTGTCAGCAGAGTGACTTACAGCCGCACACTTGCCACACACGATGTTGGAAGCCCGACAAGCCTTTTCATGATGTCCATAGAGCTGACATTTTGAACAACGAAGGGGATTCGGGATGTACGGTCTTACATTTACAATTTCATATCCTACTTTGACATTTGTAGGTAGAAAAACTTTGCCAAAAGTGAGGACAACAGTGGCTGTCTTCATCCTTACGCCTTCCTGATAACGAGTGATGAATCTGGCATTAATTACATCCTTCTGAGCAAGTTCCTGTATGATCTCTTCCTCACTCATCACCATGAGATCCCTGCAAGTGATAACACCCTTGCAGGAATTCATGGATGTTGGGATCTTGGCTTCGATATCATGACAGTGAAACTTGCGCAGCTTTAGCAAGTCTTTAACCTGAGCTGAGTTGAATGTCTTTACTAGGAGGTCCCCATTTCCAAGTTTTTTTACTTGTTCCACCTCTCCCGCACAGTGGTCAATCACCTTCTTGACAATGAAGGGACTGAGTCTGGACAGGGGAGTGGAACTTAGTGCATGAAGCGTTACGAAGGTCGCGTTATTTACAGGTATGTCAAGCGGGGAACGAATCTGGCGTCCGTCAGTCTGGGGCCGGTCAGTCACGGTAGGGATGTCGTCAGGACTACCTCCTCCCCCTGAAGGGGGGGAAAGCAGTAGGGGCGTCCGTCATAGCTACCACTTCCCCCGTGAAGGGGAAGTGGGAAGAGAGAGAAAAACGACCAAGGGGCAAAGTACCTGGGGAAGACCCACCTAGGCTGAGATTACCCTCCCAAACCACTGTCGGGAGGACGCGCCTGTGTGTGACTCACACCCCAGAGCGATCAGTGGGGTGTACACTCCAGAGGTGAGTAAGCAAAGGCAATCTCAGTAATTAGATATAGTCACCTACTATATCTACTAAGGCCAGGGAGGAAAATGAGGTCTAGCTAACCTAACTTTATTGAAAAACGCCCTAGTGGCGAAAAAAAGAAAAAGCTAACGCCGGTGAGGCAACCCTGCAGCTAGAGGAGAGCTCAGAAACACGTCTTCCTTCTCCACGACCATTCATCAAAGTCCAGGAAGCAGCAAAGACAGCAACAATATTAATACTCGAAGGAAGGCCAAAAGCAGAGTACAGGAACCAGTTTATGTCAACGTTTCGCCCACAAAGCTTCTTCAGGAACATCATTACTGGACAACACTCCACTCCTTAAACAGACCCAAGCCTGACTGGTAGTGCAGGATTGTGTACTTGTGTTCTGGTCACCATTCAGGCTTAGGTCAATTTAAATAGTGAAGCACTGTCTACTGGTGTTGTTCCTGAAGAAGTCTTGGGGCAGAATGTTGCAAGTGGGATTCTGTACTCTGCTTTTGGTCTTTCTCTATATACAGCAGCGAATACACCATAATTTTACTGTTTATCTTCCTTATGAAAGCTTACCCAGAATCCAGCTAAATGAAACGAGTATTTCCCCATCCAATTTTTATCCCATACTTCACACTCGGGACGATTTGCATCAGTATATGACCGATTCCCGCCTCAGTGTTACGAGTCCTTTGACGGAAGGTAATCGAATATTGTTTTTGCTGGGTTTTATGGGCCGGCTAAATGCCTCACACATAGTAAAGCCTCTAGTCATACAAGCCTCCGCACGCATCATACTGGTGAAGCACAAATGGTGATGGGTTTCTGTAGTGAGAATGACGCCAGATCCAATATTAACCCTCTGCAGTTCGGGACAGCTCTAGTATTACGCAAGTCTAATTGAATGTTGTTTTTGCTCAGTTACAGTATATGGACCAGGTTAATGTCTCTCACATTGGGAAGCCTTAAGTCTTACAAGGTTAGGCACGCAACACAGAAGCACAAATGGTGATGGGTCTGTAGTGAGAGTGATACGTAAATGTGTTATAATGATTCATCCCGTCAGTCTGCAATATGAACTGACAGGGTGACCACATATGCAAGTGAGTGAGTGTGTGCGTGCGTGCGTCCTTTACCGCAGCATTTTGTAAGTAGAAAATGGAAAACTTTGACCAGTTCCCTTTCGCTACCTCAGTCCATGTAATAAGGTGCTGGAATTTCCTATCAGCAAAAGGCATGGTATCACTTTTCTCTCATGTCATCTCAGTTTATATTTTTATTTTTATATTTTCCTTTTCCCTACTTTCATTTATTCTTTCCCCCATTTATATCCTCCACACTTCTACCTTCATTAATTCTTTTCCTCATTGTAATTTCCCTTATCAGGCAAATCACTTAGGATCCTCGCAAGCCTGTACTTAGAGCCGGTAGCATCAGTGGTTATAATCATTCCAAGCAGGAAAATTGTACACTTGAAATACACAGCCTCTTCGACTTATGGTCCTCCTCATTATAAAGGATGAGGCATAAGTCTGTAGGCATATGGAAAGGACACATCTGAGGTTATACTGTGTGTGTGTGTGTGTATGTGTGTGTGTGTGTGTGTGTGTGTGTGTGTGTGTGTGTGTGTGTGTGTGTGTGTGTGTGTGTGTGTGTGTGTGTGTGTGTGTGTGTGTGTGTGTGTGTGTTCGTTATCGTGTTCGTGTTCTTGAGGCAGTTCTGCTTCATCACCAAACTAGCTCCAGTAACATCACTAACCAACACCGATGACTGGCACCTCAAATCACTAGCTCCCTCGACCAGTGCCCAGTTATCAAGCCTCTTCCCCTGTATGTTGCTGAGAGGAGAATTGGGTGATATTTTTATAGCCTCGTGACTGACTTGAGATGGCACAGTACTCGTTACCAACAGTGTATCAGGCGCCTTGGTCATAATTCTTAGTCCTTTCGAAGAGATTACATTTAAAAGATTCAGTTTAGGTTTAGGATGGATTAACTTGCCTACCTGCTTACCTGCCTGCGTGCCTGCCTGTCTTCCTACCTAATTACCTACCCACTTACCTGCGTTCCTGCGTAACTGCCTTTGTGCCTGCCTGTTCGTCTACCTACCTGCCTGCCTACACACACACACACACACACACACACACACACACACACACACACACACACATACAAAGGCTAGGGAGACATGTTTAGGGCTATTTAGTGATGAGATGAACCCCGTAATAAAACTAGCAAGGTTTTGTTTGGTGTGTCCTGCCCTCTGTTTCTCCAACCCACAAACCTGTTTATTTATTTCCATATTAAGACAAACCCCCCATTTACCATATAATTATCGAAGTTCCTATTTATTCTCTTAGTTATTATTTATCTTCTATCTTAATTATCCATAGACTACCCCAAAGCTGTCTCATTATTACCATACTAATCAGATCCACCTCTTTCTCAGACACTCTTTCTCAGTGTAATTATTTATCCCAAAACCAATTTATTCTCCAGCTCAGCTAAACCCACCTTTATGTGTTAGTTTTATGTTTTTCCTTTTTAATATTAACTTGCCTTATTGTGAAACGTTTGGTGGTTATATAAGTGAAGACAAAGGATTAAGTAAGCAGTCCTAAACTCTGGTTGAGACAGAGAACGTTGATAAGGCAAAAGAATGATTATAAATGTATGTCGACCCAGCATCCTAGCCGTCAATTCTCCAAGTCTAGAGAGAGGGCCGAGGGAGCGCAGTGGTGAATGGAGTTAGTGTGGACCGCGAGTGAGCTAAGAGAGGACGGACGCCCCTGTCACTCCCTCCAGGGACAGAGTGTCACGGCTGTGTTAGTGGTTCGGTTCCTTACTCTCCTGCAGAAGTCTCACCTCGAAGCCTCCTTCCCCTCGTTCACAAGTCTCAAAAGCCTCCTTGAGCACCTACAGCAGTATTTTTCCCCTCCTGCAAAAGTCTCAAAAGCTTCCTTGAGCACCTACAAGTCTCATTCAGTGGCCTACTCCTCCTCCAGAAGTCTCAAAAACTTCCTTCACCCCCCTGAAGAAGTCTCACCCAGTCCCCTTCCCTCCTGCAGAGGTCCCAGCTCAAAGCCTTATGGTTTATATGCAGTGTATTTTTCTGGAATAGAACAGTGAATTTACCTAACATTTTCTGAGTGTCGATGATCCTGTTAGCTCCGTGATAATGAGGGACGGCATCAGTGCTTAGGACGATTGTGTGATACCATTCCGGCAGAAGTAACTAAAACTCCATTAGTATATTTCTTTACAACGAAGCATCTTTAGGCTGGTTGGGAAGGTTGCAGAGAACCTTCAAGACACAGGAGGTTCACCTGAAAGGATAATGATACGATTCCGGCAGATATAAGGACAAGACTCAATTTTTTTCGCTACGACAAGAGTACAAGCCTTCAAGCTGGTTGAGAAGGTAGCAGAGAACCTTCCAAATAGAGGAGGTTCAAGTCCAAGGATGATGGTGGAAGAGATGAGACTTGGCGACGGAGGTAAGACTGAGGGAGACGGTGGCGGTGGCGGGGGTCTACAGGCAGACCAGTGGAGCGCCGACCCCGAGACTGGGCTGGTGACACTGACGGAGGCGGCTCTGGCCAGGCTAATCAACGCTGACCCCATTGACAAGTGGTCTCAACTCGACCCACAGCCAATTGCAAGGTAGTGTGCTTTGAAATTGTCGATGATAGTATGATGATGGTGATGATGATGATGATGATATAATGATGATGTGGACCTATAGCAATGTTGTATTAAGTCGACCCATAGCTAGTTGCAAGGTATTTGGCCATAGCACTTTAATCTGGTCGTGTGTATGATGATGATAATGACTGATGATTTGATTCTGCACAGCCATGACCAAGAGTTCATCGGAATTTCTCAGCCAGCATTGCGTCGTATCTTGCGTATTTCTCTTTCCTCCCCAGAGACAGGGAATATCCTTCCTTCCCATACTCTTTTCTTGTGTACTTCATATTGCTATCACATAGAAATAGTTCATGTAACAGCCCACATTGCCACAACCGGTAGGGAATGTGGGCAAACTTTGGCTGTCCCGTACCACACCACTCTGAGATTTTAACCTTCCTGTATTGCAACGTAGTATATTGATGATGTGAGCTTAAAGCAAGGTACTGTGTTAGTACTGTCCTTGGGTGATGATGGGAACGGTGAGACTTGCACGGAACCACTTTGATTTTGCTAGTACTGGCCAGAAATACTGATGATAAGGGGTCGTTATTGCTTGTGTTAGTTCTTGGTGATGATGGCAACCTGTTGCAAGGCAAAAAAGTCAACTTTTCTCCTCGGTCTGTAACTTTAAAAGGTAGTAAAGGAGAGATGACTGAGATAGCGTGATCGAGTTATAGTGTCCAGTCACTAGGCGTACAACGTATCCGAGAGGGCAAGGGTAAATTTGTGGCCCTTATTTTCTGCAGCATTTGTCGTTGTTTTGGCAGATATCTGGTACCACTGGAAAACAGCTTTCACCACAGTTTAAATATGTGAAGCAGAAAGATTTAAGGTAACTATAAATTAAACTTCTAAAAATAACTCGTAAAAAGTACCCTAGCGGTGCAGGTGGCCGGCCTTCTCCCGGCTGTTTGTCTTTACTTGGCACGGACGAGTGCATCATATTATCTGGCTGGTGGAGAGAGAGAGAGAGAGAGAGAGAGAGAGAGAGAGAGAGAGAGAGAAGGCTCCATTTCTCACATCGTAAAGTGGAAGGTAATCTCTATCTCTCCTTATACCCTAGATAGATTGAAAGATAGATAGATGAGCAAAGATTAGTTTGCCCCTTCTACCCTAGAGCAATATAGTCTCCGTCATAACCATTCCGAGAACATCACTTCAATTTTCCTTCTTGTTACCGCCAGACGATTTTATTCAGCTTAGGAAGGATGACCTCGATTAAAAGCTTTTCGCGGTCACCTACATTCCAGTTCACGGTACTCTGAATGACAGTGGTAGCGTACGAGCCAAAATCCACCATCATTAGTCTACAGTATAGCCCTTGTTACGGTATATTTCCCTGGTGTGCTTGTAAGTGTGGCGTCGCCTTTTGTTCCATATTACAGGTTGCAGTGTAGACTTCGGAGCTCCCTTTTCTCAGCGATTTATTGCGTGTATTGCACCTCGGCCTCTTACTGGATGTTATTAGGAAAGTTGTTGTTTGTTTCTCGCTTTTTTCAGCTGGAATAATCCCTTCAGTAGGAGAGGCTTTATGTTAGAAAATAAAGCAGCGTAAAGAACGTAAATTCTGGTTAAAGAGGATCATGACCATTGTATTGTAATTGGGAACGCGAAGGGGAAGTCAAGTACTGTCCTATGATTTGACGGTAATTAAAGGGACACCTGTAATTAAAGGTGATTAGCCCACATCCCTCACTGCAGGTACGGAAAGGTAAGACGTGTCCTATCCTCATCAGGTATTTCAAAAATTGTCGTAACCAATAGGGAGCTTGTCTTTACATTTGCGCTTTCAGTTTTAATACTGAATCCTGGCTGCAGCATCCAGGTGAGGTCCTGTTTATTCTTGTTGTTACCAGACGATTTTATTCAGCATAGGAAAGGTCTGTCGTACTGGAGGGGTCATCTCTTCCTGTTCTATAAGTCTGTCCTGTGTTGAATAAAACTGGAAGAAAATATTAAGGAATGAAGAAGGCATCCCCAGGGTCGGAGAGTTGATCAAGCAGACCTAAGTGTGTGTGTGTGTGTGTGTGTGTGTGTGTGTGTGTGTATCTTTTTCTCGCTGCCATGGACTCACCTAGGTATTCCACTGAGGCAAACATCATACCCTCATACTTAGCGGAGGGAACATATCGCAATCAGGGGGTTCATCTGTCCATCCTCGAGTTTGGCATCAGTTGGGATTCGGAATAATCTTTTTAGTCGCGTATTCTCGTTTGGTAAGTAAGCTCCCTAACACCTTTTCCTTACCGGTTTATTTTTGCTTGAATCTCATTAATAATTCCTTGCATGTTATTTTTGCCTTCCATGATGGTGTTTAAAAGATATGCGCAATATACAGGAGAGTAGTAAGGCACACTATGGAAAATAATTCGCTATGGATAAGGTGTCAGGGAGCCACCTTAACCGACGAGAATACAGGCCTTAATCCCATCAGTCTGAGCATTATTTCCTTCACTACTGCAGACAGAGTGGCACAAAAAAGAAGATATGGAACGTTGTGGTGGCGCTGTGGATGTGCTGGTGTTTTTAGAGAGAATGGAGAATGCGAGACTGACTAGGAGAGTATGTGAGTGGGGTGAAGGTGGAGGGGGTGTTGGAAAAACCGAGGATGAGATGGAGGGGTCGGGTGGAGAGGTAGATGAGTGAGGAGGGTGTAAACTGGAGAGAAGGAAGCGGGATGGCAAAGGATAGAATGACCTGGAGACGATAGATTTGTAGCCACCCTTTCCTAGATTCAGGTATCTTACTATAATACTCGAAGACAAATTAGAAGAGGCCTGGTCTAAGCTGAATGAAAACGTGTGGGTGATAAGATACCGATGCCGAGAAACGTTTGTATATAGAAAGGATTAATGGGGGCCTTCTAACAAATTTACAGATACCGAATAACGTTTGCATATAGATGGGATTAATAGAGACTTTCTGGTCGATATACCGACACTGAAAAACGCTTGCATATACAGTAGAAGGGGTTAATGGAGACTTTCTAACCACGTATTCAGCGTAGGTCAGACGGGTTCACCTGACAGCACCCCTCCACCTCGCTCTCTTCTGCCCAGCGAGAATAACACGAAGACGTGATCCTATCGTACCTGGGAGTCCGGGGAGGTGCCAGATTCAGTCACGTTGTTACTATACGTGCGAATTTCCCGCTACTGAGTGAAATCTTCCCGGGTTAATGCCTTGAATCCCGGTGATGTCCATTCTTTTTTTTAAGTTTATTCTTGTTATTATAGTCTGTTTGTTTTCATCTGACGGAACCAGACCACTCCCACAAAGAGAATGCTAAGTCGTGGTTGCGTGAAATTCAGTGGGCCTCAGTTAAGAGATAGAAATGAGTCTCCTTGGTTACTAGTCAAATCTGCTCTCCAGCACGAATGCATAAAAAAATACCCCGCCGAATTGAAAGGGTTAAATTTCTTATCACGGAAAAGGAAAAAAAAGTTTATAAGAGACAGTTTTCCACCGTTTAGCCGCAGTTCCTTCTTCCACGCTTAAAAAAATAAAAAAAAATTGTCCCTCGGCTGAATAAAATCGTCTGGCGTTGGTCATAGAAACTGGTTAACTCCTTCAGTCCGATGACACAGTTTTATTTTAATTCTGTCTGTCTATTTCTGTCTCTCTGTCTGTCTCTGTCTCTGTCTGTCTGTCTCTCTCTCAAGACGATTTTTAACTTGGAAAAGACCCTTAGTGGCGAAGGGGTTAATGAAGGCTAGATATAACCCCTCCAGTTCGACAAATCCCCTTTAAGCTGGATAAAATCGTCTGGAGATTGCACGAATAAGATTACAGTACTCGTAATGAAAGGGTTGTGTACCACGTTAGCCACACCGCACAGCCTCACTCCTCGAATTCTAGGACAGTGAATGAAACGAGGTACACTTAAGAGACATAAGAGTTCTGCCTGGTATTCTGCTGCTCCCACTTAACACTTAGAGAGAGAGAGAGAGAGAGAGAGAGAGAGAGAGAAAGTGTAAATTTTTCCCTGTAGTACACATCTCAGACACTCCTAAATAAACACACACACAAACACACAAACTTATGTACACAGAACAGGCGAAACATGGAATGTAACATCCGTTGACTTTCAAGCTTCAGGCAGCAAAATTTGTTAGCGAATATATAGCCGATCGAAAGTTAGGTTAGGTCACTTTGGGCAGGGTTTGGTCTGATTAGGTAATTTTTGGTTGGGTTGGCTTCAGTTCGACTAGATATAGACGGATTAGGTTAGATTGCTTTAGAATACGTCGGTTTTGATAGGTTTTGGGTTGGGTTTTATTTGGTTGGGTTAGGCTGGGTTAGGTTCGGTTGGATTAGGTCATTTTAGGTTTGACTGGGTTGAGTTAGGTCGGGTATGGTATGGTTAAGTGAGACTGGGTAGGATTAGGTAGGGTTAGATGCAGTTAGGCTGCGTCAGAATTGGTTAGGTTAGGTATGTGGAGGTTACGTGAGATAGTGAGGTTAAATACAATTAGACTGGGTTACGTGAGGTTAAGCTAGATTAGGTTGGGTTATTTTAGGTTGAATTAGGTCATTCGAGGTTAGGCCGGGTTCAGTTCGAGCAAATATGGATAGGTTAGGCGAGACTGGAGTAAAATAAGACTCAGAAAACGTTATAAACACAACCCCCTCCTCCCATCTGATTCTGTGACCTACGTCTTGGCTTCAGTCTTTCTCTCCCTTCACTCTCTCGTAAAAGTCTTGGTCCCTGTCGAAACGCCTAAATTTACTGCATTGTCAATGTGGTTTATGCATTGCGGTCTTTTGTTGGTCGGTCCTTCCAAAGTCAAGCACCACACGAGGTGGACGTGGTTGTGTGTGTGTGTGTGTGTGTGTGTGTGTGTGTGTGTGTGTGTGTGTGTTCTAAGATAGTCTCCCCATTCCTCTTATTTTTTTTTACGTCATTATTATCCACACAAAAGAAACCTACTGTAACTTATAAAAGATACTCTACCCACACAGTGAAATTGTGGGAAGTGCCATAATAGAACGAATTAAGCCCGACCAGAATCGTATTCTTCCATATGAATAGTTATCGACACAGTGAAATCAAGACTTACTGTAACAACATCTTACACTGAGATGGTTATATCGTGAACATGGGCCTCGTCTAGTTCCTATGTTGGTATGTAAACCCAAATGCTTAACATCTATCTATCTATCTATAGCCCGACGCCCTAATCCCGCAAATGGTGGCCGCAGAGAAAACGCCTCCAAGTCGCTCTGTCACCCACCATTTGACTACCCTCCTCCCAACTCACCCCCCCCCTCCCTCATATACCTCTCAACTCCATCCCTCCACCTCATCCTCGGTCTACCCCTCCCTCTCCCTCCCTCCACCTCACCTACATACACCCTCTTAGTTATTCTTTCTTTCTCCATTCTCTTCACATGTCCAAACCACCTCAGTGTATTTCTCCTAATCTTCTCAATCACATTCACATCCACCTCACAACGTTCCTTCACTTCTTCATTCGTCAGCCTGTCCCTCTACGTCACTCCACATGCTCCTCTCAAGTAACTCATTTCCACTGCTCTCACTCTTGACTTGTTCCCCTCTTGCAAGGTCCACGCCTCGCTTCGATACGTCAAGGTAGGGATCACAATACTATCATGCAGTGACTTCTTAACTTCCATACTCACCTCCTTACTTCTCATCATTGCTTTCAGTGTACAAACAACCTTCCTTCCCTGCTGTACCCTTTCACGCACTTCATCCCCCAAAGTTCCATCCTTACTCATCACACTACCCAAGTACTTGAATGCACTCACATTCTTCATATCCTCACCAACTAACCTCACTGCACACTATGTGACTTCATTCCTCTCGAATACCATAACTTTCGTTTGTTTACATTAACTTTCAGATTCCTCCTCCTACACACTGTCCCAAATTCATTCACCAAACCTTGCAACTCTCATTCATCTTCACTCAACAATACTGTATCATCAGCAAACAGCAACACCGGAAGCTTCCAAATGCTTAACATAATGTCTGAATTAATGGCATATCTGTCACACTGATCAGAATTAAGATGTACTGTAACGATATCTTATACGGTACTTTAGCAGGACAACACGACTCTCATCTAGTTCCTATGTTGATATATAAACCCAAATATCTAAGTATGTATGTACGAACTAATGGCATACTCATTTATCAGAATTAACTTATTATAAATCAATTACTTACTAGGTACTGTGCTATATAATGGAGTAGTTTTCTCAATATTCATTGTACTCACCAAAGATCCTGCGATGGGTGAAAACAGAGGAGGAAGGTACACACTTTCCCTGCAAGGAAAATGGAATGATTACTATAACTGCACATTATATGGCTACATAAAACTAATATTATAAATGTGGATTTCTCTCAGAATAAGGCATAAAAAATTGTCATTCCACTTTGCGAATATCTCTGCACGTACATGTTATCTCATGTATGGTGTACACTAACATTTTTTTTATATATGCTTGCCTGGTGCACGTGTGAGTGAATGTGAATATTTTATGTATACATGTGTGTGTGTGTGTGTGTGTGTGTGTGTGTGTGTACTTGACTGATATCCACATGCATACACACAAAGGCCAGGACACACAGAGTAGTTGTTTATGTGTGTGGGTTTATGAATAGACTTACTTACACTCAGGCAAGGACAGACATAGGGTAGTGTGTGTGTGTGCGTATGTGTTTGTATGTTTTAACAGAATACACATACAGAGTACCATGTGTGTGAACAGAATATGTAGAGTAGCATGTGTGTGTGTACGTGTGAATAGAATACACATGTAGACGTTTGTGCTACCCACACTGACACCCTCTAATTCTTTCAGCCAGGATTGGAGACTTACCGTGTATATGTCAGGACTCCATATTATAATTACAAATCATAATAGATAGCATGATGGATAGATAGATAGACAGATAGATAGACAGATAGATAGACCGACAGATAGAAGCAGCAAGTACGTGTGGACATTCAAGTGCATATACATACATACCAGTTCATCAAAGCTCTATCAACAACCCTTCCACCCTCCTGTCTCACCCATGTATACTTATAAATATCTTTCTTCTCAAACAGCGTATTTCCAATCACCATCTCTCACTCAACACACATCGCTGTCATTCGCTCCCCATTTTCATTTCTTCCAGGCACACCATGCATACCAACTACACCTTCAACTGATACATTTCCCACTCTAGCATTCAGATCACCCTTCATTACCACATTCACATTCGCTCCAAAACTCTGCAGACACTCATCAACATCATTCCAGAAAGACTCCCTCTCTTCTTCATCCCTTTCACTACCAGGCCCATATGCACTCACAAACTCCCACAACTCACGTTCAAATTTCGCTTTCACCCACATCAGTCTCGATGACACCTCCTTCCATTCAATCACACATTGCTGTACTTCCGGACTCACTAACAAGGTCACACCTTCTCTTGCCCTTCCTCTACTAACACCTGACAACCTTCCATTCACACTTCCAAACATAGACTCACCCTTCCCTTTCATCTTCGTTTCACTCAAAGCTAACACATCCAACTTTCTTCTCACAAACATTCTCCCAATCTCCTCCCTTTTAGCCTCAATCGTACTACATCCACGCACATTCATAGACCCAATCTTCAGGGTACGGGGATAACTCCATCCCCCATCCCTTTCTCTGGCCTGTCTCTTTTTAGGAACTAAAAAACGGAGGAGGGAGTCCCTAGTCCCCTCACCCTGCCCCTTTTAGTCGCCTTTTACGACACGCAGGGAATACGGTGGCAGTATTCTTCCTAACACAACCTGGCCGCAGAGTAGTAGTACCACCCCATAGTGCGGCCAGATTGTGTCCCCCCTGCCACAGAGGGGGCACTGATACACACAGGCACAAATACACACAGGCACTGATACACACATCCACTGATACACACAGGCACTGATACACACAGGCACTGATACACACAGGCACAAATACACACAGGCACTGATACACACAGGCACAAATACACACAGGCACTGATACACACAGGCACTGATACACACAGGCACTGATACACACAGGCACAAATACACACAGGCACTGATACACACAGGCACTGATACACACAGGCACTGATACACACAGGCACTGATACACACAGGCACTGATACACACAGGCAATGATACACACAGGCACTGATACACACAGGCAATGATACACACAGGCACTGATACACACAGGCACTGATACACACAGGCACTGATACACACAGGCAATGATACACACAGGCACTGATACACACAGGCACTGATACACACAGGCACTGATACACACAGGCACTGATACACACAGGCAATGATACACACAGGCAATGATACACACAGGCACTGATACACACAGGCACTGATACACACAGGCACTGATACACACAGGCAATGATACACACAGGCAATGATACACACAGGCACTGATACACACAGGCACTGATACACACAGGCACTGATACACACAGGCACTGATACACACAGGCAATGATACACACAGGCACTGATACACACAGGCAATGATACACACAGGCACTGATACACACAGGCAATGATACACTCAGGCACTAATAGGCACTAATAGGCGAAAATAAACATAAATGACTATATAACCTATGGGGATGCAGCAGTAAGAGGACACTGCAAAGAACTGCATAAAAGGAGAGGCAATAAAGACGTAAGGAAATTTAGTTTCCCAAACAGAGCAATTGATCAATGGAATCCACTACCGAATGAAATAGTGTGTGCCAAAACAATTCACAAATTTAAGGATATGTACGATTAATATGGTTTAAGACACGGGACAGTACGAGCTTGACTCATTCCTGTAAAGATACAATTAGGTAAGAACACACACACACACACACACACACACACACACACACACACACACACACACACACACACACAGTACAGGGAACCTCTACAAATGGCAAGAAGAAGACAAGAAACATTCAGATATTATGGATCTACAGTAAGAAGTGTGAACGTCGGGGGTAGGGTTGCGAGAGGCAGACCGAAAAAGACCTGAGACGAGGTCATAGAGTGTGACCTCAGGGATGAGGGACTGAATAGGGAGGCTGCTAGAGATCAAGCAGCGTGGAGAGCCATCATGTGACTAAGGCCGACGCATGCAAGCTTATTGGAGCTTTTATAAAAGATACGATACGATCACAGTACAAAGCAACTGATCAAGCAGCCAATAACTTAGTGTAGAATCCGAATGCAGTATAGATATCGCTGGGAAATAAGCCAGGAAAGATGTGATAAACTGTAGATTAGCTGGAAAGAATGGAAAACACAATCCACTGAGTGTCCACATATAGAGCCACATGGAAATTTATATTAGACCACCGCCATTAAGAAATAAAAGGACCTTTTAACATGAGGCAACGTAAGAACAAGAGAGAGAGAGAGAGAGAGAGAAAGATAATGAACAGTATAAAGATTCGTCAAAGTTACATAAGGGTCCCCTACATTTTGTGGGAATTTTCTTTATTGCAAGCCCCGCCCCCAATGCGGCGTCTACCTGTCTGCCTCTACCCATTTAAAACCCCCATACCCAGTCAGCGACCCTCAGTGTCGCTCTTGGGAGGGTTGGGTGTACATCTGCTTCGGTTAGGGCATGGCGCCAGGCCGTCTACCTCTTCATTCTCGCTGCCACACCAGCCATCAGCGCCTCAGTTACCAAATGTCACAAGGGAGGTGTGTTCGTGCGCCGCCCAGCTCCGCGGCGCCTGGCTGTCTGTCATGGCAAATATTCGCGTTTCGCTGAGGGTTCACTTAAGCACCAATAGTTTATTTATTACTGACCCTTTTATTAATCAACTACTTAGTTCACACCCTGCAATTCACTTAAGACTCTAAACCACCCCTACACCCATTATCAAGATCACGGCAGCCACGTAATAACCCGCCATTCTCATATCCAGCACCACCACCTCAAACCCTGACCCCCCCATACTCCCCTTCCTCCACCCCTCCCCTTTCCTTATCCCCCTACCCAAGCCCTCCAGGGCTACAACACCTTACCCTAACACCCGTATCCTACAATCCTACCCAGGCCCCTGGAGCCGGAAAAATCAGATGAACCTGAGAGGCAGCCAATAAGCTAATGCTTGGCAGAGAAAGCCGTAGCTATTCACTCCTCCCGTCCTTAATTAACAACACAGTGCACGTGCGAGACCCCCCCCCCCTTCCCAACACCAAACACACGCACGTTGGGTTAAGCCCCGACACTCTTTCTCTTAGTCAAAATTCTTCCTCTTCTACTTAAAACACACACACACACATACACACACACACACACAGGCACCTTACACAATGTAACCAGGACCAGAGCTCTCAGTAAGGCCGGGAGTTTAAACTAAGGCCTCGTTCCTGCCACCACGTGTCGTCGCCCTGGTTGCATAACACTCATCACATATACACAATCATTCTTCCCTTCCTTCCTTTCCCCCCCTTTTCTATACGTCATTATTATTATTATATATTACCTGTTGGTGCACCTGTGCGGGCGAGATGGGCTCATCCAGTACGGGGATAGTGACATCAGTTGTCACCTCATCTACAAACTCGTTGTTCACATCCTCTCTGTTCAGCACAGACTCAAAATGGAATTTAAAATCCTCATCACTGGGGCACAAGATTTCATCAGGTCTGTCCATGTTAAAGTCTCCTTTCCAATCAATTGCTCTCCACACTCTTGCGTCATCAGCGTCATCCAGCAGCCTCTCCCACCTACCAAGATTGCTACCACCTATCTCTACTGCTCTGTCTACCCTGCCTACATTGTCCTCCGCACAGGAGTATAGAGCGTCAGTGATGCGCTTCTCAAAAGCTTCAACATTTACATAATCTTCATTAGGTACTCTTTGCATAATATTATTCACAAATGCTTCTTTGTTGATTCTGTTAAATCTGAGTGACTTTCTCATTAAACAAGTCTTGCCAGCATTTCCATGAAGGGCTGCGTGATCCCCTAGCGACCCCGCCCTCGTCATGAGACTGTCCAAATCTACGCCTGAACACGTAACTGTTACTGTAATGGGGGCATGATCGGAAGGGAGGTCACCCCGCCTTAACACAGAAAAATCACTCATATAGTCTATCAGAGACGGTGACGCCACACATGTATCCACCTCCGGAACCCAGGTGCCGCGTCTCCGATATGTTTTATCACCAGGAAAATGTTTGTCAGCATACATGAGGTTATTAATGACAACCAATCTGTTATCAATACATATAGTACACAACAATTCAGCGTTATCGTTAGCCATGTTTACATCATCGTGAATCACTGGGTATGACATATCATTTACATTAGGTATCTCCGCTATCGACAATAATTGCCTCACACTTTTCCCAAATCTAGCATTCATGTCACCAATTATGATGTATCCTTTATATGTGTACCTAGAATTTACTTTTACTTGGATTGAGGCAAATAAGTCGTGGGAGTAATACGGGGAGTCACATGGAGGAATATAACTGAAGCCAAACAACACACCCTCAATGTTACGAAACTGCATCCAGACTTGATCTCCAATGCTTGTGTCGACATCAAATACCAACGTAGATAACCAGTTCTTAATACAGACAACCGTTCCACCCCGTTCCGCTGAACCAACTACCTTACTCCTATAAGTCACATATCCGGGGAATGACACTGACATAGACGTCTTAACCTCATTAATACTAATCACATCATAATTATGTAGCATCTGCTGCACATTTGTTTTTTCTAACTTTGTGCGCACTCCACCTATATTCCACGACAGTACGCTTATTTTCCTTACTTGCTGTGGTGATCCAAAAAAAACTGAGGGTTCCAGCTATCAATTACATCTGCATCCCTATACAGCTTCCGTTCTCGCGTATCAAGACGAATCGTGCATCCTGCATTCTCCGGTCGAGCCTTCTCTGTCGTCTCTGCTTCAAGAAGTCGCTTCCACTCTCGCCTGACACTCGGGTGGACATCCCTCTTGACGTAAATCCTGTTGAAATCACTCCCAGAGGTTTTAAGGCAGCTGGCATTGTCCAAGATGAGACTGCGTTGATTTTTATCAGCCAAAGTGAACAAAATAGGGCGGCGCCTGGTGCCAGATGAAGCGTTGTTTCCCAGCCGACGATGTGTTCCACCCACACCTGCTACACCAATTTGGGACCAAATCTTGCCGATTTTATCCTCATCTGTCGTGGCACCGTCCAGTGCTTCGTTTTCATCAGGCACGCCGAGAATAACGATGTTCGACTCTCTCTCTTTTCGGTCCAGTGCTTCTAAGAACTACTGTTGCTTCACCCTTATCTCAGCCTGCCTGTCGACCCGAGCCTTGAGTTCAGTGTAGTTTTTGTTCAGTATGCCATCAGGGGAGGTAATCATGTCTCTCAGTAGTTTCACCTCATTCATAACATCGTCAAGTCTCTTCTTAATCTTCGACAGTTCACACACACACACACACACACACACACACACACACACACACACACACACACACACACACACACACACACACACACACAGCATCCACATCAAACCATTCATCCCCAACCCCCACACTCCACACACACACACACACACACACACACACAGCATCCACATCAAACCATTCATCCCCAACCCCCACACTCCACACACACACACACACACACACACACACACACACACACACACACACACACACACACACACACACATAGTACTGTCTAGTGGAACTTGCTGGTGAGGAAATGTGTGTATGTAACTGTGATGGTATCGGGAGGTTGCCATGGTAACACACAGGCACCTCGCACCACACACACACACACACACACACACACACACACACACACACACACACAATTCATTTTTGGGTAGGGCTGGTAAAGAGACCTGTATGATCATGAGAGTTAACAGAGACAGTATTAACACTCTTATGACTCACTCTCAGCTGAATGCTATCGCCCAGCAGTACCTGGAATAAAATACTAGAGTTGCCCCTACCATGAGAGGGCCCGGGTACCATCTAGTGGTTGTAAAAGTAGCTGGACAAGTCTCTCGTCTTGGTAGGCGTCGCTACTTGGCTACTTTTGCTAGTGGCCGTATTACAGTGGAAGGACGAGGGTGTGTGTGTGTTGCTGTGCATCATTCCCCCTGAGGTAAGTGTTGGATATTTGCTGTTCTTAGCCATTAAGGTGACTACATTAGGACACAAGGATATCGCACTGACAGCCAGGAAGTATCATGGCCCAAAGAAATATTACCTATGAAGCTACTAGACGTAATTCTGATGAGACAAGGGGGCTGTTGGTGTGAGGGAGATGGAGGCCTTGTCCCGCCTCAATCTTGGTGTCTCAGACCAGTGAAATAGCAGTGTGAGTGTCATCCTGTAGATTCTCGTTCCGATCAGACTGGTGGACTAGGCTTGCCTGCCTCCTTGTCCATGTCCACCCAACAGTACAGTTTGGGACCTGAATATATACTGATAAGTGCGATTCAGATATGAGAGGGACAATGTGATGGAAAAAATTATTGTATGTAAATTATTTTGTCCTGAAGCACACACACACACACACACACACACACACACGCACACTCGCACACTCGCACACACGCACACACACGCACGCATGCACAAACTCACGCACGCACACACACAGACACAGACACACACACACACACACACACACACACACACACACACACACACACACACACACACACACACACACATACACACACACACACACACACATACACACACACACACACACACACACACACACACACACACACACACAGTATATTATGGTGTTCCTTCATTTGCCTAGGCCGAGATCGTCGTTTTTTTGCAGCTGATTTCCCGTAGTGCAGTGGTAAATTTGGACAAATATACAGCTCTGCATCATTTCCACGTCCCTTCTTCGTGACTAGCATCAATCTAGTGTTAACCCCTTGTCACAACACAAAATTTAAGAAAGAGATTGCAATTTTACGCCAAGTTAGATTGAACAGGGGTCCTTATCCTGCAGCGGTGTGTCACAGGCTGATGATGATGATAATAGGGTTGTCGGAGATGATATTGATAATGATGATAGTGATGCTGCTGATGATAGTGATGTTGAAACTCCTGAACCAACTAACTGGACCGAGATTATGGTGATTGTAATGATGATGAAACAGTTGGGATAATAATGATGATGATGATGACGGTGATGGAACTTATGTAGTAACTCTTTAACAGGGTTGTGATGATTGCTGTGCTTGACGCTGTTGCTCCTGGCGATGATGATGATGATGATGATGACGATGATGATGATGATGATGATGATGATGATGATGATGATGATGATGATGACGATGATGATGATGATGATGACGACTACGACAACGATGATGATGGTGATGACGATGATGATGGTGACGGCGACGATCTTCATGTCTATGGCTGAGTCACCTCTTGTTTTTCGTTTCTCTTCAAATGTAGTTGGTGACTGTGTGTAGGAGAGAGAGAGAGAGAGAGAGAGAGAGAGAGAGACAGACAGACAGACAGACAGACAGACAGACAGACAGGCAGAGAGAATGTGTGAGTGTGTGTGTGTGTGTGTGTGTGTGTGTGTGTGTCCACGCATGCTTGTGTGTATTTGCGTGCGTGCGTGCGTGTGTACAGCATTTCCCTCACACTCGAACTATTCATATCATAAGAGTGCAAATGAGGTCAGGGATATTGCTCTTCTTGGCCATACAAATACTAAACATTTACACTATATTCTGAAAAAACATACTGGATTCCTAAGGTCACTCAATGGGTTTCAAAAATCATTGTTCACTGTCTCTTTATTTATCGCAAGGAAAGGGATGGATGTGTGTCCGAAATAGTAGCTCAGTTTTGGTCTTTCTCTGGACCGTGAATGATTTAAATGGAATAATTATCCTTATTTATATTGGTTTAGTTGTGAGGATGCAACACACGTTTTGTTTACGTTTTATCAGGGCACATCAAAGAGCGGCCATGTCCATCTGCTTCTCACTAATGATTTTCGAACGAGGTTCTACATTCCTCTAGATTATAGGGACAGTGAAGCCGCACAGCACCACAACACGCCATACCATACCGTACCATACCACACCACAAAACCTCACACCACAAAACCCCAAACCACAAAACCCCAAACCACACCATCCACCACCACACCACCCCACACCACACCACCCCACACCACACCACCCCAAACTTTACCACACCAACCACCCTTCCACACCACACCACACCAAGGGGATTAACCAAAGGGTCCTTAAGCTCCCGCATCTAGTAATTCTGAGCTTGTTTCCAGGTAACTCCACACACACACCTCAGGTCACGTCTTTCACAGAAGAGATAACAGAAGGAGAGCGAGCGTAACTGAATGGCAAGCCAGAGATGGAGTGAGAAGAAGAGGTGCACAGAGAACAAGATGGAGAGATCATATGATGCAGATCTACCGAGCAAGGACGGAAAACAGACTAACAATCAATGGATCAGAGTGGAGAAAGGTGAGAGGGTCCTTATCATGCAGTGGTGTGTCACAGGCTGATGGTGATGATATTGATGGTGATAATGATGTTGATGCTGATGGTGGTGATGCTTTAACATCTCAACGTATGAGGTTACAGAATGCACAGTGAGGCTGCATAGTCAGGAAATGGAAGAATATGAGTGCATTTAAGTATTTATGTAATATGATGAATAAGGATGGAAGATTAGAGGATGAAGTGACTGGAATGATGCGTCAGGGAAGGAGGGTTGCTTGTTCTCTAAAAAGCAGTGGTTAGGAAGAGGGAACTGAAGATGAAAGTATGAAAAAAAAAAAAAAAAAAAAAAAGGGCACTGCATGCTGTGATTCCCACTTTAAAGTATGGAAGTGAAGCTTGGATCTTGTTGAAAGGACGCAAGTCAAGAGTGAGAGCGGTGGAAATGAGCTACTTGAGAGGAGCATGTGGAGTCTCATAGAGAGACAGGCAGACAAATGGGCAGATAAAGGAGCGTTGTGATGCTGATGTGGATGAGACTGAAAGCGTTAAGAGAAACACTCCGAGATGGTTTGGCCATGTGGAGAGGATGGCGAATAAGAAAATGACTAGAAGAGTGCACATGAGTTAGCTGGAAGGATAGAGGGGGAGGGGGAGACCGACGATGAGATGGAGGGAAAGAGTAGAAACATATGACTGGGATACTTGAGCTAAATGGTAGAGGACAGTACATCATGAAGGCGATTTGCTTGTGGTCACCCCTTACGGGATTAAGGCGTCTGGCTATAGATAAACAGATATAGATAAATAGATAGATAGGTAGGTGATAATGATAATATGATACTGATGATGATGATGATGATGATGATGAGAATGGTAATGATAATGAGAATGACGGTGTATATAATGATGATGATGATAATGACGACGACAGCTATGATGATGATGAGGTGGAGGATATTGATGATGATTTTTGTCGGCAGGTGGAAGGACGAAACAGCAGGAACACTACCATCGGTCCAAGCATCCACGATTCCACATCCATCCATCCATTCATCTTGCTTGATGTTAAAAGCTAAGTCTATTTAACTTAAGTAGTACCAATTGCTTCTTCATAAGCTTTCCAGCTGTCTGAACAGATCTGCAGTAGCTTTTAACTTCTAGAATAACTCGGTTCTGGTGCTCAGTTTGGTACTTTTATTTTCCTTTTATCAGAACTGGCGCGGCAGATTTTGAGAAAAGTCCCTCAAGTAACTCCTATTATTTTTTTTTTTACTAGGTTTCTAATGATGTCCATAGATCCGTTGTTGCTTTAATAGTTTCCTAGACAACACAGTCTTGGCGCTGTTCTCTGCCACCCTATTATACCATGTCATATAGTGTTCTCGCTCGCTTGCTCTGTACGCTCGCTCGCTTGAACAATAAATCACTGAAGAAAAGGTGGTATAAAGCCCCCTAAGCCGCCACAGTATTATAACCCTCGGTATGCAGTCCGTTCCCTGCGGCCTTGTAACTCTATGTACCCGAAGCGCTTACAAAATAACTCGAAATAATTTTCCTTTCGTAACTATACTCGTTTCACTCTTACTTGGCCTGAGTTGTTGTTGTTGTTCTTGTTACATCTTAGGCTCCTCTGGATGTGAACCCAGTGCTATGTTGAAGGACTGTCTGTGTTGTGGTGGTGTGGTGCAGGAAGTGAGTGGGTGTGCTGTGGTGTGGGGGTGCCACTTTGCAGTATGAGCACAGGGGATTGTATGTGTGTTATATTTTGTGTTAGTATTGTAGCAGGGAAGGTTGGTGTACTCGTGTCTCTGGGTTCGGTAGTGTCTGAAGGGTGTATGGCTGGTGGTGGCACATGAAGGATGCTGTTTGGTAGAAAGTTTTGGCTGGCTGGGGTGTCTGTGTGTTTATGTATGTGTTTGGTATAGAAAGTTTTGGCTGGCTGGGGTGTCTGTGTGTTTATGTATGTGTTTGGTATATAAAGTTTTGGCTGGCTGGGGTGTTTGCATGTTTATGTATGTGTTTGGTATAGAAAGTTTTGGCTGGCTGGGGTGTCTGTGTGTTTATGTATGTGTTTGGCAGAAAGTTTTGGCTGGCTGGGGTGTTTGTGAGTTTGTGAATGTGTCTGGGAAGTGTAGAGTCGGGTGGAGGAGGGGATATGTTGCAAAGATACTCTGTGTAGTGTTGGGCGGTTGTTCGATTTTGTTTGTGGAGAGGATGATGCAACATAAGGTTACAAAGGTGGGACGGATCTTGAGTTGAAGTGATGAACTGTGTGCCTCTCATATTCACTTGGTCTCTGACTGAAATTAGTTATGTTTCTTGGTGTAGGCTGTCAGTACTTGTGGTCTTAGTGTCTTCTGCTATCAAGGTATTGTTTTCTGTTCTTTAAAGCTCCTTCGTGTTTGTGTTGGATATGATTACGGCTCAGCTTGTGCGGCAGTAATTCACGGTTGTTTTAATGTATTACTTATAAGTGGAGGATGGAGTTGGGATGTATATGAGAGAGGGGGTGACTTAGGGGGAGTGATGCATAATGACGGGGGACAGGGTGGCATAGAGGCGACTTGTTTGTGGCCACCTCTTACGGGATTAAGTCGTCTGGCTATAGATAGATGGATAGACAGATAGCTTATAGTTTCCATACAGTTTGCCGAGTAGTAGCGATAGTTATCACTAGAATATGATGGTAGTCACGAATGAGTGCCGTGGAAAGGATGTTGGGCTGTAGTATTGGCTGTTTCTGCTACTGATCTGCGTGACATTCTCATATGCTTTAAATGAAACTCTGTGTCAAGTTAAAGTGAAAGGCGTGTATGTTTGTGTAGGAGGAACGAGAGACAAGGAGGTATTCTGTGGCCTGTTTTCTTTGTGCTTCCTACAAGACACAGTAATAGTTATGACGGGGCATTGATGGCAAGTTTGTGGGTCAGCACACACTTACGGCCTCTCATTATACAAGGTGGTCCATATATTACGCCACCCAGTTCTTGTGTGTTGCGGGCACGGCTCAGTGAACATTACCAGTGTCTACCCTGCATCATTATCTACTTCCCACAACCCTCTTCAGGCTTAGCTTTATAATATAGGCTTTAATTTAGGTCCATTGATTGCATGGTGGAGAATTCCCATAACCTTTTTTATGCTTAGCTGTATATCATTGTATTGTATAATCTTTTATGTCCACTGATCACACGGCTGAGCAGTAATTTGGTGAAGCGATCAGAATGTCTTAGCTCATCACAAAAGCCGTCCCCACAACACACAAGACTGCAGAGCGCAATATACTTATCACCTATATTAAGTCAAAGCCACAGTTTAAAAGGTAATGAAACAAGACAGAAAATTTAAGTTTTCATTATTAATACTTCAGTACAAAATACATTAACAGAGACAGCAATATAAAATATGCATTCAAAAGTAGCATTTGTCCACAGAACATCCTGGAGGGGAGCGACCCGACTTGCAAGGCAGATCACACCATCACCACCAGGCTTCTCTCGGCAGGTCAGGGCAGATCACCAGCAGCAGCAGCAAGTAATCTCACGGCTGGGGAAGACACGACACCCTGCCGCCGCCGCCGCCGCCGCCGCCACCACCACCACCACCACCACCACCACCACCACCACCACCACCACCACCACCACCAGGCATCTCAGAGTAGGGGAAGACACCACACCACCGTCAGGCTTCTCACAGCAGGGCAGACCAAACTTCAGCAGGGTATGACCAGTGTGGCAAGGAAGCAGCGTCAAGGCAGCAGACTCCAGCATGACCTGTGGACCAGATGTGTATTAGTTCAAATCAGTGTTAGCTTTAGTTATTTAATCTTCTATCTATCTCTATCTATTGCCAGACGCCTCAATCCCGTTTGGGGTGGCCACAAACAAATCGCCTCCAAGTCGCCCTGTCCCCCGCCATTTCACTGCCCTGCTCCCAACTCACACCCCCTCTCTCATATACCTCTCCACCCCATCCCTCCATCTCCTCCTCGGCCGTCCCCTCCCTCCTCCCCCTCCACCTCACTCACATACATTCTCTTCGTCAGTCTTTCACCCTCCATCCTCTCCACATGGCCAAACCACCTCAGTGTGTTCTCCTAACGCTTCCTATCACATCCACATCCACACCACAACGCTCCTTTATATCCTCATTCGTCAGCCTGTCTCTCCATGTGACTCCACAGGCTCCTCTTAAATAACTCATTTCCACTGCTCTCACTCTTGACTTGTGTCCTTCCAACAACGTCCAAGCTTCACTTGCATACGTTAGAGTTGGTATCACAATACTGTCATGTAGTAACTTTTTCACTTCCATGCTCACTTCCCTGTTTCTTATCACTGCTTTCAAAGAACCAGCAACCTTTCTTCCCTGCTGTACCCTTTCAAGCACTTCACCCTCCAAACCTCCATCCTTACTCATCACACTACCCAAGTACTTAAACGTACTCACATTTTCCAATTCCTCACCATCCAACCTCGCTGCACATTCACTGACTTCACCTCTCTCACAGACCATCACTTTACTCTTCCCTACATTCACCTTTAGATTCCGTTTCTTACACACTCTCCCAAACTCATCCACCAATCCTTGTAGCTCTCCTTCGTCTTCACTCAACAACACAGTATCATTTGCAAACAACAGTACAGGGAGTTTCCAAACACTACCCTCTCTCACCAGGGCCACTCCAACATCCACTACCCTACCTTGTACCTCTTTTATTACCCCATCCATGTACAGATTGAACAACCATGGAGACATGACACATCCCTGTTTCAACCCAACCTTCAAAGCGTGGACTCATTAGACTGCTCAGATTCTGTTGGGAATGGCACACAGTTAGGGAATTATATCACCAATATTTTATCCAAATTTCCCATACAGGGTGTTGCATGAAATGTTTGACAAACTTCAGAAAGTTGTTCTTGGGGCAATTTTGAGTTAAGAATTGCTGCATCAACCTGGGCTAATTTCTCGTCTATTATGCTCAGGTTCTGTAGGGAATGGCAGCAGATTAGAGACTGGTATCGCAAAATTTTATCCCCTGCCACCACCACCAGGCCGTTTATTTTTAAATCCCCTTGTAAAACTGTAGAGATATATCGGCAGGACAGTAAATAGTGATCCTACTCTGGTACTCTGTATGGAATTTCAGAGAGAGAGATGATGATGCCACTGATTCATGGGGTTATCTTTAATTTAACAAGAAACACTTTACTTACCTCTCTATTCAGTTTGCACGAAAATTAATGTTTAAAAGACTGATAATATATTCACGAAATTTTCTTCTTAAAATTTAATAAGTAAATGTTTAATTTGAAGTGTGACGTCACTGGTGCATTATGGGAGCAACGTTGAGAGATGCTGGAGATGAGTGAAGATTTTATTCTTTACGGTGTTAGTCTACTTCTTATTATGGTAATTCTTATGCCCATGTGTTTATCAGTGTTTGCTGTCATTATCGAGAGGTGTAGTCGGCTGATGTAAGTTGTAATTATTAGCTATAAGGATGATATACGGCGGTGTGTATCTCCAGGTGACCAAGATGTCCCTTTAAACTGGAGTAAGCAGTGCTACTTAAATCCCCCGATATTCACACCATCTGTTTAGGTTTTAAGGTCGAATGTGATCCTGTACATGGGCAGGCATAGTAGGTTAATTGGCTGGAAAAAATGAGGGGATGTGTGTAAAAACTGTAATGGGTAGTTTGTTTACATCGGGGATATAAACTCAGCGAGTCCCTTTAACTCTTGCAATCCCTGTGATGCCCTTTTCAGTTTATTCATAGTGCCAGAAGGCAATTTTATTCAACTTATGCAAAGTCTCTGCTATTGCAGGAGTTCAGTGAGGCTGTGCCTAACCCCTACACTTCCAGAAGTCTATACAAAGCTAAATATAATCATGAGATGGCATGAAAAAAAAAAAAAAATCCCTGCTCTGTGAGTTAAACTAGTGAAGACTGAAGGTATTAACATGTGTAGGAGAGACACTGGATAAAGCCTGATTGGAGATATAGTATATTGAACTGGAAGGACTGCATACCTTACATCCTTCATTAGCCATTGCTGCTACCTTTAAATAAGAATTATCATACTGAAGGTAATTACTAGCAGCCTTCATTAACATATTACTGTACTGTAATTAGGAGAGAGGTTTCATAAGTTGATTGGAAGTCAGGAGACAGCAGGAATATACCATTACTGTTGAGGGGGATGAATTTGTGTGTAGGCTATGATATAGGAAGCATATCTCAGAATATGGATGTACAAGGTTAATCATATCTTGTATAGTACTTACACTTTCAGATTTGATAGCTTTTCCTTTTGTAATCTTTACTGAATGATGCAATCAGTTCATGATTACACATTATATAATCTCAGACTTCATCTGTGTCATTGTAGTTGGCTCACCTTGACAAATTTTAGTCCTTCTGCTGCTTAGTTCCTGTATCTAAGTGGCAGAATAAGACAGTATTATGGTTTTGCATCCTCCCCATAGATCTTCATTGTGATTTGCATGATAATCTAGTCTTTATCTCTAGAAACAGCTCAGCATTCAAGGTGGAGAGATGCCAGGTTTTTGTCAGTTTAGGGTGGACATGTAGTCTATATGGTTTGTCTTTATTGTTTTATGTATTCATTATTATTATTATTTTTTACTGTGGATCAAATTTAGCGATTCATCTCTTCCGTTTATAAATCGGTACAACAGATAGGCTTTCATTCTCAGTTCTCACCGAAGGTATGACCACAGAGTACTGTACTGTCTTCCTGTGCAGTGTATATTTTGTCATTTGTACTCTCATTATAAGTTTCATTAAAGAATTTGTATCATATGTTTAGTTTCTGTGTCACTCAGTGTGTTAAGTTTATGTAATATATGGTTAATCGTTTAAGTCCTGCCGTTGGTTAGCAGTTAAGTTCCAGTTTTTACTTTCTCCCTTTATATAAGTAGCAACTGCTCTATATTCTTTCCATAGCACTTGTTCATGATTAGCATTAAACTGCAGGCTTAGGTATTCCAAGTAGCTCAGGAAATTTCGAGATATCTCCTCCTAAAACGACATTAATAGGTACATGACAATTTAGTTTAGTCTGTGCATGTTGTTCAATTTCCCATTTTTTGTAACATGTAAAGAAATAAAATACAGTAGAAGTTTTAGCCAATATACTAGTGGGGCCGCGGTAGCATGGTCAGCATGGTGCTGGCCTGCTGATCAGGAGGACCCGGGTTCAAGTCCCGGTGTGATAGAGGTTTCTTTAAAATGTGGCTGAGGGAAGTTTGCGTAGCAGGCTTTCCTTAAAACCACAAGGCCCCTTACACTTCAGCTCACACACACCAAGACACTTACACACACTACTACATACATACACACATCAAGACACACACACACAAGACACGTACACAGCCACCTTCACACAGTAGACACACCACACACACACACACACAAGACACGTACATAGCCACCTTCACACAGTAGACACACCACACACACACACACACACACAGAGGGTGGGACAGACACACCACAGGCAGACAGGGAAGGGTATAGGGAAAGGTATATACAAAACACAGGGAGTGAGAGAGGAGGGGGTTTTATTAAAAAGTCCAATTTTGGTATACCTCCTGTGGCAAAATTGATATAGCCCCCCCTTTTATATTTTTTTGATATTTTCATTTAGTGCCCCCCAGGCCCCAGACCCACTCGGCTGAACCAAATTGTCTGGCGTCAGCTGGAACATGATATACCAGAGTTATGCCGGTCATGTGGGGGTTAATGGTGACAGTGTAGTAACTGTCAGGCTCCTATGACTCACTCAGCCGAACAAAATCGTCTGTCAGCTGGAATGGAATACTAGAGTTGTCCCAAGCACCAGAGGATTAAGATTCTTAACCCCCTGAGTGATGCTCGGGACAAGCATCACTCAGGGGGTTAATCTTAACCCCCTGAGTGATGCTCCGGACAAGCATAACTCAGGGGGTTAAGATTCTTAACCCTCTGGTGCTTGGGACAACTCTAGTACCCCATTTCAGCTGACTCAGACGATTTTATTCGACTGAGTGAGTCATAGGAGCCTGACAGTGTCAATACCGTCACCATTAACCCCCTCACGACCGACATAACTCTAGCATCATGTTCCAGCTGACGCCAGACAATTTGGTTCAGCCGAGAGAGGATCCTAGGATCCTGAGAGACACTATAACATCACAAACAAAATACAAAATGCCTTCCCTCCATCTTGAACGTACTATAATTCATTTACATTAAGTAAGCTCGTATTTTCGTATTTTTGCAGCTTATTTCATGTATCTTAGTTAAAAGAAAAAAATACTACGAGCCGGTGAATAAAACCAACACTTGTAGACGAAGACTATAATTACCAAACAGTTTCGGTGGACACTGCCACCATCTTCAGTGGTCAAGATAGTGAGAGGGAGTGACATACTGACACTACAAGGGTTCCTTTTTATGCGTGTGTGTGTGGAAGGGTGGGGTAAAGGTGAGGTGGGGTGGGGTAGATTGTAAGCGGGGATTAACCCAAGGGGGATTTTGGGGGGGACATTACCGGACAGGTCAGGTGTAATTCCTTCCTGCTACGACACAGGTAAGGTCAGATAGGAATTACACCTGACCTGTCCGGTAATGTCCCCCCAAAATCCCCCTTGGGTTAATCCCCGCTTACAATCTACCCCACCCCACCTCACCTTTACCCCACCCTTTCACACACACACACACGCATAAAAAGGAACCCTTGAATAGTCATTATGTCACTCCCTCTCACTATCTTGACCACTGAAGATGGTGGCAGTGTCCACCGAAACTGTTTGGTAATTATATTCTTCGTCTACAAGTGTGGGTTTTATTCACCGTCTTTGATTATCACGCAAGAGTGATTCATCCAGCCAATACTACGAGCTCTGTATCTTTTCATAGCCCTTCTTCGTGACTAGCATCGTATTCTAGTTATCAATAGTTACAACTGAGCATTCAAGTTGGAGGGATCACAACTTTAAGCAATTACAGTAAACAAACAAACAAAAAGCAAGTGTCGTCCTCTTGACCTCTCGTCTTCGCAGGAATGCAGCGGTGGCGCCATCTTGTGCGTGGAATGCGTGAAGTGCAGGCTCTTGAGTGGAAGGAGCACGGAGCCACGGGAGACTTAATAATATTCGCTAGTCAGCCAGTCTAGAAGCCTGGGACATTTGCCTGAAATAATAATAATAATAATAATAATAATAATAATAATAATAGTAATAATAATAATAATAAAAATAACAAAACCAGTCATATACATAATTCAATATCTTAGTCACTCGATCTGTCCATTCCGCCCCTTTAGTACGAGACGCATTTCTCTAAGCTATTTTTTCTAACATGGGAGGTTCGATACGTTTGATTGAGCCTATCCATAAGACTCCTAAAGCTGAGTAAATGCCTCTGAAAGTTGCAAAATATAAAATATAAAACGTCTATATGATATAAAAACCTTTGTTCACCTCCGGGACTCGATCTGTGGCGCCTAGAACAAGTGCTGACGTCATGTTTACACTTTGCTACCTTTAGACGATTTCCTGGAGCTTAAAGAAACCCTCTCGGGATGATGGGACAGACACAATAACCCCTTCAGACAGAGAATGACTTAGTTACTTTGTTCTAGGTAACCGGACGATTTTATTCAGCTTAGGAGATCCCCTCGTAGTGAAGGGGTTGATGGTGACTGTATCAAACCCCAACAGTACGAAATTTCTCTCCAGAGTTGAAGAAAATCGTCTGGAGGAAGAAAGATGAATATGGAAAAAAGTGTTAATGTGGACAATGAGTTAGATAAGACTGGTTTGGTTAAGGTAGGGTAGGGATGGGATTGTTGTGGCAGGGTGGGGTAGCGTTGGGTCGGTTATGGCCAGGTGGGGTAAGGTTGGGTTAGTTTTGGCAGGACGGCGTAGGATTGGGCCGGTTTTGGCAGGGTAGGGTAGGACTGGGTCGGTTTTGGCAGGGTGGGGTAGGATTGGGTCAGTTTTGGCAGGATGGGGAAGGGTTGGTCGTGTTTGGCAGGGTGGAGTAGGACAGGGTTGGTTTTGGCAGGGTGGGGTAGGATCGGGTCGGTTTTGACAGAGTGAGGTTAGATTGGGCTGATTATGCCGAGGTAGGGTAGGGATGGGTCGGTTATGGCAGGGTTGAATAGAGGTGGGTCGATTAGGGCAGGCGAGGGTAAGCATGGGTAGGTTATGGTTGCGTTGGGGAGGGTAGGATAGGTTATGGCAGGGTAGGATAGGGCTGGGTGGTGGTGGGCTGGGTAGGGCAGTGTAGGGCTGGGTAGGGTAGGGTAGGCTGAATCAGGGTAGTGTAGGGTACAGAAGAGAGGTGGGTATAACTGCCGTTTAGTTCCGTCATATCCAACGCCTATTTCACTCAGTTATACTACACTGTCTCATCAAATTTGGGGCGATCTTCTCTACGATTTTTGTTCTTCTCCGCTTAGTTCAGTCCTTTAGTTCATTCATGACCCTTGGCTTTCCTTTTTTTTTTTTTTTTATGAGGTGGAGCGCAGGGGCACGAGGCTAGACCACCATTAGTCCAGAATATTAAAGGGTAGGCCACCAAGCTACGCCCTGGTAACGTCTACACGTCAAAACATCTGTCCACCTCTGGGACTTGAACCGCGGAGCGCTGGACGCAGAGCTCTCGGTTTGCGGATGTCACTTTTACTCTTTGCTAGCTTCTGACGATATCCTACAGCTTCAGAAAACCCTCTTAGGATGACGGGACAGAATCATTTAATCTTTCAAGCCGAGAACAACTTATTTACATTGTCCTAGCTGACCGCATGATTTTATTCAGCTTAGGAGATCCCCTGATAGAGATGGGGTTGATGATGGCAGTATTTAACCCTTCCAGTTCGAAATTTCTCTCTACTGTAGAGGTGAAGAAAATCATCCGAAGGTAGAGAGAAGAAAACAGGAAAAGTAATGTAGTGGTGAAAGGGCTGTACAGGGGAGGGTAGGTTAAAGTAGGGTAGAGTTGGGTCGGCAATGGCAGGGTAGGGTAGGGTAGGCTGAGGTAGGCTAGTGTAGGGTTGAGAAGAGTAGGGTAGGGTAAATTGAACTGAATAAGTATATACAATAAAATCTGGCGATACAACAACCAGGGTCATATGCCGCCGGACGACAACGAGAATAAAAGCACTCGAAAAGATGAAACACACACACACACACATACACACACACACACACACACACACACACACACACACACACACACACACACACACACACACACACACACACACAAAATACAATTCATAATTAAAACAAGAAAAACACTAAAACACTAAGAACACTAAAACCACTGTATACTAAATTTTACACGGTAGTGCAGCTGCCTACACCAAGCAAAGGTTTCCCCCTCCACCACAACAAGCATCCTCTCCAAGTACCAACAGAAGACTACAATCCCTCTCCTGCCCGGTGCTCAGAGAGGTAACGATGGCGCAATTCCCCAACAGTGGACACCATCAGCAAAAGCCGAAGAGTCAGGGGGACGAAGCATTCCACACAGAAAGTAGGGGGAGAGTCCTCCATTAAAAATCAATGAGAGAACCAGGAATGGCCCATTCGGAGCCAGCATAAAGCCGTCTCCCACCTGCATTCAGACCTCGGCAAATGAAGGGGCCCGTTTACCCACAAATATCACACATTTTGTTGGCCCCCACCGCATCCCACCTACTCTGCCAGTGGGAGCAAACAGTGAGTGGTTAGATGAATATCACTGAGCGAGGCAGGGGAGAGGTGAGGATGGGCGAGAGGCAGCAGCCTTTGCCAGAGCGTCAGCATGCTCATTGCCCACAATGGTACAAAACCACAAAGCAGTCCCTAGCAAGCACAGCCATTCTAAAACACTGTAGACAACAAAAGAGGATTGGACGGGAAAACACAAAATGGAGATCGGCAGAGTCGCTAAAAACTGTATAACAAACAGGAGGGAAGCTAAATATCAATTTGACTGCGAGTAAAATAGCAGTAAGTTCTGCGATAAAAGTAGATACGATGGGGGGAAGACTCCTACCACGAATGAAATCGGGAAATATAACACCCAAGCCTGTCCCCTCACGGGATTTCAATCCATCAGTACATACGAGAATCGAGACACTGTGAGAGGAAGCATGTTCTAAAAAAATAGCAAAGAGCCGCCTGTGAGGAAAGAAAGGCCCCTCTCTCAGGAAAGTAAACACACGGTTGCACCCCTGAGAGGAGCCAGGGAGCCATCCTTGGTACACGCACAGGACAAACAAGAAAGGTTGGAACATCCACATCCCCCATGGCAGCCTTCACCCTGTACCCAAACGGATGTGGATAGCGAGGATACGGCGAGGCAGACACTCCCTCCGGAACAGAGCCAACAAAATCTTCCTGAACTTTAGCAAAGACGGTGACACTAAGGACACTAGTTTGAGGCACTCCCTCCTCTTGAGGATATGAGGGAAACAAGGTGGCACCAATACGGAAAAATTCCATAATCAGTAAAGGCAACCTACCACGCAAACCAAGATGGTGACCTGCAATACCTGGCTTGTGAAACGGTAGGACAACAGCCCCCGCCAAGAAGCAGGAGTGGACGAATCTCTCCAAATTCTATTTATAAGACTCAGGAGGAAGGACACTGCTTCATCATCCAGGTACATCAGCACTGCATGGGGAATATTATCGACTCCGGAGAAGTGTCATGACAGGGAAAGGGTAGACCAAAGTTTACAACAAGACAAAGGGATGTTGTAAGTCTCTCCGCCCCCAGAACGGATGTCCAACACCTTAATCTCCTCCACCTCCCTAAGCCTGGCAAAAACCGAAGAACGAGTATCCCTACAGGAGACCTCAGCGGTAGGATAGGGTAGGGAACGCTAGGGCAGGGTAGGCTGGGGTAGGGTAGTGTAGGGCAGAGAAAAGTAGGTTAGGATGGGTTGGTTTAGGCTAAAGTAGGACAGAATAGGAGAGGGGTAAAATGTGCCTAGTCCAGGAACGAAAAATATATCAGTTATCCATGTAACTAGCGTTTTCTATTTCGGTATTTCTTTCCCTCTTCTTCTCTTTTCGACATCTCCTTACACTTCCTCTTTCTTATGTCGTCTGTGTTCTTTCCTGTATCCTACCTCCTTTCCCCCTTTCATCTCCTCTTTTTTCCCTTTTGCTTTCTTTTCCTTCCCTTTCCTGTTGTTTCTCTTTCTCTCTCCCCTCTCTCTCATGTATCCCTCTCTGTTCCATTCTCTTTTCCATATACCCCTTAACTTCATCTTTTCTTTCTCCTCTCTGCTCCTTTCCACATTCTTCCTTCCACCTTCCTTGCATTCTTCTCTTTATGTACTCTTTCCTCTATAATTCCTCCTCCTCCTCTTCCTCTCCCCTCCCCCCACCACACACACACACACACACACACACACACACACACACACACGTAGGCGCCCCAAAAGTACGGGACGGTACTGTAGGGAAGTACGGTACGGTATGGTATTTTTTCACCAGTAAGAACGGTGCCAAATTACGGTACGACATTTCTTTAAGTACGGTACGGTACGAAATTACTTTTTTTTCCGTGCCTTTTCCGTACCCATTGCCGTGCTTAATTATTCCAATGTGACTGTCCACTGTCCAGAATAATCCAGATGACAAATACTGACTTGTAGATAGGATAACCTAATTGTTTCCCTGACCAATGTTTTAAGATATAACCTTATGTTTTAGCGTGTGTGTGTGTGTGTGTGTGTGTGTGTGTGTGTGTGTGTGTGTGTGTGTGTGTGTGTGTGTTACAGACTTATAAGGTAATATTTCTGGTCAAGCCATAATGAACATAGAATAGTGTATACTTTTAGATGGGAGACATGTAAGTAATTACGAGAAGCATATGATAATGGTTATTATATACAGTATATTTCTATTATTTGACATTTGTTTTGCTGTACGTATCTCGTATATTCCTTGCCCACTGTAGGCCTACAGAGTTAAGTGATTAATTTATAGATTTGATTATACAATAGTGTATAAATAATGATTTGGATTAGGTATTTACTGTAGGGTCGGCTGCAGCATTGCTACTTGACCCGTTAAGTGGTTGAGTTTTATCACAGTCTGATTTAAACAATTTTTCACAGAAAATTCTAGTACAATCCAAGTCAGTAATCCTTAATTTTATTTAATCCCATTGCCATATGAATGTAAATCAAATGTTACCATGGCAACCTGCCCACCTCACAACACACACACACACACACACACACACACACACACACACACACACACACACACACACACACACACACACACACACACACACACACACACACACACACACACACACACACTTAATATATTATTTCCACTAACAGCAAAAAACACAAATATAATAAGTGAGTATTGAAACTGGACGAGGAATTGCTTGCAAAAATAATTTATATTATCGATTAATTTTCACAGAAACGTAATGGCAGACGTACAGTACGAAATTAGGTACGAAAGTTCGGAACGAAATTTCATTTTATCGCACCAGTACGGTACGGTTCTTTATGTATGCAACGAAACTACGGTGCGGTATTTTTAAACTATCGGAAATACGATATTTTTTCCATACCGTACCGTACTGCCACCCTTGGCGCCCATGAACACACGCATTTCTATAACACCCCCCCCATACATCCGTATGCCACCCTTCAACCACCCTCCACACACACACACACACACACACACACACACACACACACACACACACACACGTAGGCGCCCATGAACACACATTTCTATAACACCCCCCCCATACATCTGTATGCCACCCTTCAACCACCCTCTACACACACACACACACACACACGTAGGCGCCCATGAACACGCATTTCTACAACACCCCCCCCCACATCCGTATGCCACCCTTCATCCCCCCCACACACACACGTACACACACACACACACACACACACACACACACAAGACTATATTGAAATGGGGAGAGTCGGACGGGAAAGGGAGTGGGGAAAGTGAGAGGGGAGTGGGGGGAGTAGGCAGAGTGGACGTGGGAAAGGATTGCAGAAAATGAGAGAGGGTGTGAGGAGTGTGAGAGGGGAATGGGGAGAGTGGGGAGAATGAGAGGGGAGTGGGGAGAGTGGCAGTGGAAGGGGAGTGGGAAGAGACTGCGGAAAATGAGAGAGGAATGGGGAGAGTAGGTCAGTGGGTAGAAAGTAGGTTCAGACGGAGGGTACCACAGCTATAGTGACGTTTGATGACTTTCCTTGGAGCAGCAGAGAGAGAGAGAGAGAGAGAGAGAGTGTGTGTGTGTGTGTGTGTGTGTGTGTGTGTGTACGTAGTTACTCTTATGCCTGTTCACAATCGTGTGTGTATTAAAAAAAACTGTCATGAGAAAAATCCCTTCTTATGGCCAAGATATAATTTTTTCTGCTAAGGTTTGACCAGCTTTTCTGGATCGAAACGTCTGTGTGATCCCCCTCCCCCTCTCTCTCTCTCTCTCTCTCTCTCTCTCTCTCTCTCTCTCTCCGTCATTGCCTACAGCTAAAGACAAAAACACAGACACATTATATTCACTACAGTGCTTCTCCCTGCCTCACCCTGGCTCTGCCTCCCTCTCCCTGCTTTTTCCCACCCGTTTCTGCCTCTCCCTGCCAGTCTCTGCCTCACCCTTCCTCAGTGTACGTGTGTGTATTTGTACGTGTGTGTGTGTGTGTGTGTGTGTGTGTGTGTGTGTGTGTGTGTGTGTGTGTGTGTGTGTGTGTGTGTGTGTAAGTTTGTGTAATTATGTGCCTGTGGGTGTATGTGTCTCACCACAATGCACCGCTAGACACCCACTCCACCCCACCACCAAACACCTTCTTCATTTCTTGCCACAGAAAACTTTAATATTCATGGATCATTTTCAAAAATCAAGTTCGAGTATGTTTTACCGTATTGTGATGAAAAAAAAAAAACTGCAATATTGGGATCAGATATGAGTACAGAGATGTTTTATATAAAGTGCGAGACTCAGTGGGCAATACGTATGGTGTTAGCTTGGCTGGTGCAGGGCATCTGTGTTACCATGGCAACCTGCCCACCTCACAACACACACACACACACACACACACACACACACACACACACACACACACCTCTATCAGCAAGGCCCATCATAGAATACTTGTGTTTGTGTGTGTGTGTGTGTGTGTGTGTGTGTGTGTGTGTGTGGCTATACGAATATGTGGTTGTGTGTGGTTATGTGTGTGTGTGTGTGTGTGTGGCTATACGAATGTGTGTGTGTGTGTGTGTGTGTGTGTGTGTGTGTGTGTGTGTGTGTGTGTGTGTGTGTGTGTGTGTGGTTGCAGTGTGTGTGTGTGTGTGTGTGTGTGTGTGTGTGTGTGTGTGTGTGTGTGTGGTTATACGAGTATGTCGTTGTGTGTGTGTGTGTGTGTGTGTGTGTGTGTGTGTGTGTGTGTGTGTGTGTGTGTGTGTGTGTGTGTGTGTGTGTGTGTGTGTGTGTGTGTGTGTGTGTGTGTGTGTGTGTGTGTGTGTGTGTGTGTGTGTGTGTGTGTGTGTGTGTGTGTGTGTGTGTGTGTGTGTGTGTGTGTGTGTGTGTGTGTGTGTGTGTGTGTGTGTGTGTGTGTGTGTGTGTGTGTGTGTGTGTGTGTGTGTGTGTGTGTGTGTGTGTGTGTGTGTGTGTGTGTGTGTGTGTGTGTGTGTGGTTATACGAGTATGTGGTTGTGTGTGGTTATGTATGTGTGTGTGGGGGGGTGTTGTTGGGTATGTGGATGTGTTGTGTTCACGGTGGGGGTGTGTGTGTGTGTGTGTGTGTGTGTGTGTGTGTGTGTGTGTGTGTGTGTGTGTGTGTGTGTGTGTGTGTGTGTGTGTGTGTGTGTGTGTGTGTGTGTGTGTGTGTGTGTGTGTGTGTGTGTGTGTGTGTGTGTGTGTGTGTGTGTGTGTGTGTGTGTGTGTTAGTTCACTACACGTCAAACGACTTTGGTTATACATAAGAAGACGTGCTATTAAAGTTTGGGCACAACTATAATGCAATGTTCTATGAAGTCAACTACACTCATAATAACGCGACGCTTCGTCTCCTCTGTCTGTCTCCTTACCCTGCGTCTGTCTGTCTTCTATCTGTCTGTCTCTGTCTTCCTGTCCCTCTATTGCAAACCACAAACTTCTCAACTCTCCACAACGTCCTAGATTATCATTGTATCACGCAGTATATTATTTTTTCATTGTAAATGGCACAAATTTTCGTCCTTTTGCAGCTTACTTCACATGGGTCATTGGCAGAAACGGACAACGCTACGGCTCCCTTTCCATACCACTTTTTTGTGACTTACATTTTCTAGCATTAATCTATTGCTACAACTCAGCATTCAGGTTGAAGGGATGGAAACTTTGGGCCAAGTTAGAGTAAAACGAGTACAGAATTAGCAGAAGCCAAATAGCATACCTTTGGAGGGTGCAGCGGGAACAAGGCAAGATCGCAGGAAGGAGGACAATGGAGGGAAATCCAGCAAATCCAAGCAACAGCCTATGAAGTGACGCCAACAACACTTGTGTCTCACACTCGGTTCAAACGCCCGTCCACTTTATCACTAAACACCTGTGGTTCTGAAGTATGACAAGAGAAAATAAAAACGTAAGTGCCAAGTTCAATGTAAGTGCCAACTTAAGTGTGAACAAAAGTGCCAACTCAAATGTCAACTTAAGTGCAAACTCAAGTGCCAAATAGTGTCAGCTCAAATGCCAATTCAAGTGCCAACTCAAGTGTCAAGTCACAACTCAAGGCCCAACTCAAATCCCAATACAAGGCCCAACTTAACTGTCAATTAAAGTGACAATTGAAGTGCCAACTCAAGTGGTGACTTAAATGCCAACTCAAGTGTTAAGCTCCGACTCAAGTGCCAACTTAAGTCCCTAAAACAAGTGCCAACTTTACAATTGCCAACTTAAGTCCCAACACAAGTGTCAGTTTAAATCCCAACTCAAGTAGCAACTAAAGTTCAAACTCAAGTGCCAAATCAAGTCCCAACACAGGTACCAACTTGGGTCCAAACACAAGTACCAACTTAAGTCCTAACACAAGTACGAACTCACGTCCTAACTCAAGCGCTACCTTAAGTCCAAACTCAAGCTCCAACTTAAGTCTCAGCTCAAACGCCAACGTATGTCCCAACCCAAGTGCCAGCCTAAGTCCCAACTCAAGCACCAAACTAAGTCCCAACTCAAGCACCAAACTAAGTTCCAACTCAAGGGCCAACCTACGTACAAAAGTCCCTACTCAAGAGCAAACTTAAGTGCCAACTCAGGTGCAAAACATGGTCCCAACTCAAGTGCCAAATTAAATTCCAACTCAAGCGCCAACTTAAGTACAAACTCAAGAGTAAAGACATAGGAAAAAAATATCTTTAACTTCTGCAGTAAATTTCAAAGCATGGACAAGAAGTATGACGTCTGGAACTGTCTCCCTCTGTCTGTATTTCCTGCTTCCTATGATCTCCAGTCTTTTAAACGCAGTGTGTCCAGGCATCTCGAAATGATCGGATCTTGAATTTGGCTCTCTCTTGTATTTTGTTCTTCTCTTGGAAGGAACTGTTATTGCGGGCTCATGGCCTTTGGTTCCATCTTCCTCGCATAAAAAAAAAAAAAAATGTGGAGTAATGAGAGAGAGACGGAGGCGAGTCGGAGGTCGTAGAAACAGGGATGATGATGCTGGAAAAAAACTTACGATCTTATTTCTGTCGTAAATTAAGATTTTTTAAAAGAACAAGAAGGAGACGAGGATTAGAAGTACAATTTGAAGTTCCAGGTTCGTCTAAAACGCGAACCTGGTGGACTGCAGGCTGAGGGCGGTATCCTAGTAAGGCTATGAAGCTTACTAACACCTCCTCCTTACCGATTTATTTCTAATTCTGCTCCGTTACTATATACTTGTGTGTTATTCATGCAATCTATGTCGATATTGAAAAGACATAAGGAGGAAACCCGGGGATATTAATGAGTGGTTTGGAAGATAAATCGCTAAGGAAGAGGTGTTAGGGAGCCTCCTTACACGACGAGAATACAGGACTGAATCTCTCTCTCATCTGCAGCCTTGCATAAAAAAATACAGGTAAGCTTGCTGTTCTTTGTGTAAATCCTGTCATAGCAATAACAGGTGCTGGAGAGGAGGGTCTTGGCCTCGTGGCTTCGATAAGACCGCGTGGCTCTGATGCCTGGTCACACAAACGTCCCTCAGTTGCCACCCTATTCCCCAAAAGAGTAATGGTGGACTGTAGCAGAAGGGTAACTTTAGCCAGGTGTTTACTGGGTTCACATTTCAGATGAACTTGAGGCTGTATCAGCTACCAGTACTACTAAGATTTCTCACTGCACGTGGGAGGAAGCCAGTCACATCAGGACATATGGAAGTGAAAAATGGCTGACGAAGAAAGGGAAACGAATGAATTAATGAGAGAAGAATAAGAGATGAAGGAATGAATGAGGGAGAGATGAAAGTGAATGAATAGATATGAAAAATAAAAAGGAGCAGGTAAAAGACAAGTCATAAAGAATTGTCAACACCGTCAGCCTCACTTTGTCAAACACCAAGTTTTCCTGCTTAGGTTCTTGATTTTACTCCCATCTTCAGCTTTATGTTAGGCTTTCCTCTCTCGTCTGCCTCTTGTTTTGCTGATTCTATTGTACACTCACGATCATTACTTTCTGCTCAGGGATGCTCCCTTCCTACCCCTATATACCCAGGGAAGACGACGGGAGGGGGGACGGAACGAGCTCCACCCGCCTCTACCCCAGCACCCCACCCACCCCCATAACTTTACCCCACCCAACCACCCACTCGTCATTCTTAACTGGCAGTTACATCTCAAGCTAACCTCATACTTTACACTGATAGTCACATTACTAATACACAAACATAAAACACTAGGATAGGTCAAAAGTATATATTAGAACTATGAACACGCTGCAGCAAGAAATTAATGCATTCAAAAGTTGACATTAAACAAAAACGTTAACCACGGCCATCCCAGGCCTCGTGCCTCGGGTGCGTACGTGCGTGTGTGTGCTGTGTGCGTGTGTGTGTGTGTGTGTGTGTGTGTGTGTGTGTGTGTGTGTGTGTGTGTGTGTGTGTGTGTGTGTGTGTGTGTGTGTGTGTGTGTGTGTGTGTGTGTGTGTGTGTGTGTGTGTGTGTGTGTGCTAAGCGGTGCACCAAACACACGAGGCCTGAGTTGGCCGATGTTAACGTGTTTGTTTTACCGTCACCATCATAAAGCATTGTGTTCTTGCTGCGGCGTGTTGATGGTTATATTATATACTTGTAACACGTCCCAGTGTTTTATGTTTGTATCAGCAGTGGCACCAAGAATGTTAAGCAGGAAATCAGCTTCAGATGTAACTGCGAGTTAAGAATGACGGGTGGGGGATGGGTGGGTAGGGGTATGGGGGGGTTGGGGTGGAGGTCGTTTCGTCCCCCTCTACCCTCTTACCTGGGTATACAGCAGTAGGAAGGGGGCATCCCTGGCCAGAAATTAGTCATCGTCAGTGTATATATATATTTCCTCCTCTGTCATTTTTTTTCATTGTACATTTCTTGCCTTCTTTGTCATTTTTTTTTTTTTTTTCAGATTTTACTGTGTATTCCTTGCCTCTTTTGTCACCTTTTCCTTTTTCTTTTTTTTTATTGTATATTATTTTTAACACCACCTGCCTACCTGTCAGCCTGCCAGCCAACTAGATTGCTTTCTTGCCTGCATACTATATATTCCTATATGTTTTGCCTGGCGCTGATGAGAAGCCTGTGCGTGGTGGCGTTGGACACCCTGGGTGGAGCAGCTGCGACATGCATCCGCGAGCCAAACCTCCATATATTTCCCTGCACCTCGCCGTGGGGAGGGTGTGCATGGAGAGTCTGTTTACCGAAGTGCATGATGGCAACAGAAGATGAGGAAGATACGAGTGATATGTCTGCATGACTAATGTGCCTGAGGGTTCTGCTATCTGAAATGCATGGTGGCTATTGCCAATGGACAGGAGACTCAAAGGGTGAGACAGGCAGTCAGACGGACGGGTAGACAGAGCAGGTTGTTGCTTAACATCGGTTAGTCTAGCTGAGCAGACCCGTCAACCACAATCAGAAACTGCTCCTACGGGACCGTCGTACAGGTACAGTACAGTACATGCAACGTGTAGATATCCGTAACCCCAGTGTGGTAGACAGCTTCTCACAAGAGTCAGACCAAGGCCCTTCTCATGGCGAGGTGCAGGAAACTATGAGTGCACAGTGCCACCACGTGTAGGCTCCTCCTCAGCACCTGGGGACGAAGGCTGACAGGTAATGAAGACAAGAAGAGGGAGGAAAAGGTGGTGACGGCGGCATTGACAGGGAGGAGAAAGGCTTGGCGTTAACAGTGTGGGTGATGTTCCCGGTAACTAACTAAGCTTTACGACCACACGACACACCATTTATGCCCCTCTCGCTGGCATGGCACACCGCAACACTTCTTCTTAAGCCAATTATTTTGCGTATCACACCTTATTGTTGCTTTAAGTGCTATATTATTATCCGTTTAGTTTGCCTTAGTAACACACGAGGATACTTTGACCCATTAGGCAAGGTATTTAAGGAAGGTTTCAGGATGTATCGTCAGCCAGCACGAACACCACCTTTTGTAAAGTGTTGCCCTGCAGGGAGACACAGCCACGGAGGAGGAGGAGGAGGAGGAGGAGGAGGAAGATAACGACGATGATGATGATGATGACACGCACGCACGCACATGCACCTGCGTTGACTGGAATATTAATATCCTCCAGTGTTCCGTGTTGTTGGAAGAGGTAGGCTCGGCAGGCAGTGAAGCAGACAGGGAGACAAGAGAAGCATGTAGACGCACGCTGACACACGTTTGTATGTCCCGTCACCAGCATATGATTTTACAAGACACAGGCAAACACACGCACCCTGACACACTCCTGCATGTCCCGTCACCAGCATATGATTTTACAAGACGCAGAGGCAAGCACACGCACCCTAACACACTCCTGCATGTCCCGTCACCGGAACAGGATTTAACAAGGGGCTTAGACAAGGTAATGAGAAATATGAGAGGTAAGTTCACCCGACTGGAGCAGGCTGTGACGTCAGGGATAATAGAGAGAGAGAGAGAGAGAGAGAGAGAGAGAGAGAGAGAGAGTGAAAGAAAACGAATGTGATGGTATACCAATGTAAACTGGCAATTTCCGGATCATTTGGTAGGTGTTTAGTGTTGCTATACTCTCAACCAGTGATCTCTGTCAATATTTTCAGTTGTGTCTCAATCAACCAGCTTACAGGCACCTGTGACGTCGGATCTGTCTGTATGACCCTGTATACGACATTCCTATATTCTCTGAAAACAGATAGTCCTTCTTGAAGACATGTTTTATATTTCAAAAGCATAGCATTAACTTCTTCATTGCTCTGCATGCAGTTTAGGATGCAAATAAAAATAACCCATATAGGCTGGGGAGGTGATATCACAGGGCAGGTAGGTGAGTGGCTGGCAGGGACCCTCAGTCTGGATTATCTGTGACGTCATGCACAGACAGACAAGTTTCCCCCCCTCCCCCTGTGTTAAACTACCTTATATTCTCTTCACCTTGGGCGTAGAAGCAAGATAACATTTTAACACGTGTTTGTAGGCACCATTTCAAGTCAGGGGTATATTCTAAAATATTACAAATTTCTATATGCAGCTGGTACTGTGTATTGGAGGAAAACGGAAGATAAAATTTACAGGCAATAATGGAACTGTATTAAGCAACCGCCATCCTCCAAAACAATGTCAGATGTTTTATAAATAGCAATGAAACTTTATAAAGGACGCGTTATCAAGAAGGCGATCCGTAACATGGACTCTGTAAATGTTAACAAGAATCACAGACGCTAGCTGACAGGAGCACATGCTTGGCTTCGCGTGTAAACCACAACTGTCAACTCTCTCATCTTCCCTCACACAGACACGCCAGTTGTTACTCGTGCCCTGAGGTTGACTAGCACGAAAAATCTTGCATAAGGATGAAATAAACTGCTAAATCTGTCCTACGTTGTAGCTTTCCTGACTACGTGTAGACCACAACAGCCAGTCTCTCTCATCTTCCCTCACAAATACGCCAGATGTTACATTGTGCTCTTAGGTTGTCTGAAGAAGAAAAGCTGCTTAGGGATGGAGAAATAATATAGCTAAATATGTCCAAGACTAATATCCAGTATCACCTAACGTTTGTGCGAGTGGCAGAGTTTAATAGTTATAAGGCATCTCTTGCTATTGCCCATTGTTATGTAAAATATTCTCTCCTCAGTCTCTGCTTGTCCTTTACCCCCTCCCTCCTTTCCTCCATCTCCCCATCCCTCCATTTCTCTCCCTCTCCCTCCATCTCTCCCTCGGCTTCCATCGCTCTCCATTTCCCCCCTCCCTCCCCCTCCTTGCTCTCCCCTTTCACGTCGCTATTTTTGACAGCTGCCCATCTCACCCACGCCGGTATTCGTGACCTGTTTTCCTCTAAGCATCAAGCTCTGTTGGAATCATTCTCTATTGGTTCCTCGATATTTTGGCTACGAAATTCCCTCTGTATATCAGCGTCCTAACAAACCCAGGGCGCCTGTAATATTAAAACAATAATGCTTACCCCTTTCAATCTTATGACGAATTATTCACGCTGTCCCTAAAAGACTTTAGAGACTCTTCGGACTGTAGTTCTTATATATAGTCGTAGATATAGCCTTCATTAACCCCCTCTATTTTTTTCAGGCAGGGAAGAAGGAACTAATGGCCAGAAGCCGGCAAGCCTTTTACTACAGAAAATTGAAAAGAAAAAAAAAAAAGCCAAAGATGAAGTTAAGAAATAATTTTGAGACATGTAAATTAGAAAATGTCATGCTTTTGAAGGGGTTAACATCATTGCCTAGACTAAGCCTCGTCTTACTACAGGGCAATTTTTTCACTTTATAGAAACACCGTAATGGGTTAGTCTCAAAGAACGTCCTTCCTCTGAAAATTAGGAGTATTAACGCCTAAGTTTTTATGCATTTCAAAAGTTTAGGACCCCAAACTGAACTGACAGCTTATATACCCTCTCCGGGAGAAGGTTATAGAGATGAAATTATACTTATTAACAGTGACACCAGTTTTATTATACTCTAACGTGCCGATAGGTAGAGGTGGCAACAACATCCACTCTCCTGTAGTGCTGCCTACTTCTTTGTTTCAGTCCTCCTCTTCCTGTATCTTTCATCCTTCCTGTCTATCATTCTACCCACTTCAGGCGAGTGCATCACGTAACAAGCCCAATGGTTCCCTGTTACCCAGAAAACCATATGCAACGCTGAGTGGTAACCATACACCCACATAACAGGCCGATGTGCAGCAGACTATGGTGCCCCTGTTAAAAAAGTCCAGTTCTAAATGTGACATTTATCCAGGTAATAAACCGATACTCTTCCCACTGCCTTGTTATGGCGGGGCGTCGTCTGCTGCAGGAGAATATCACTTCAAAGCATGGGAAAGTCATGTCTCAAGAATTACTCTACCCGCCACACATGCAATATTCCTCAAATCAGGCCCCCTTTTATAAGTGACAACAGTTGTGGTAAGTCTGCATAGGTTAAGGAAAGTGAAAGAACAGTATTGATTTACAAAGTAAATACATTCACACCCAATACACACGTAAAACTACATTAACTGAGAATGACTGTGTAAAGTGTACGGTGTATGACAACTTGTAGTCTACTCCACATAGCTATTTTCATTGCTAAATCCATAGTTATTCTCAATTTCTTCCAAAATATTTCCTGGCCATACCTTACTACTTTCTTCTACTAACTTTGTTCACTTATCCTTTATTTCCTATGTCCTTAGCAATTTCTTATATCTTCCACTTTATATCCCACCACACTTTCTATATTCTCCACATTTTTTCCATATCCATACAACTTAATGGGTTCACAAGGATTTTTATGGCCACACGTTAGTCAAATTTCACTGCACTATAGGCGCCTTGCTCAGCCTTCTCTGCTGCCACAAACTGCTGCTGTCTGCGGCTGCGGTAGGCCACTTGCTGAGATGGTACTTAACATCGATAGTCTGGAATTCTTGAAGTAGACGGTATGAGAGGGGCGAGAGAGAGTGAAATGAGGCGGGGATGTGTCCGTGAGTGCTGTGTGCCGGCTACTGCTTTTACCGAGACCTCTCACCCATCCAGGTCACGTTGGTTTGGCAGTGACATCATCGTCCACTCACCAGTCTTCTCAACTCGACTGAGCAGCCACGGCACATGTGGAGTTTAAAGCATTATTAATACACTTTGGTAAAATGTAATGTGTAATGTGTTTCAGACATTCAGCCACTCATTCCTCTCAGCCATACTCATTCCTCTTAATTACGAGATAAGTGGAATATGAATGAAAATAACTGAGGAAAACTATTTCTATTCGATCCCAGACGAAGCAATGATAAGCAATTAAATCTTGTAAACATTGAACGAAACATACACTGAATGAAGAAACCACTTGTTGGACGACGTAAGAAAGAATTAGCTTAGTTCTGCACAAATAATACGCTAATTTTTAGGAATTTAATGTCATGACTTAGTCAAGACGAACCACCCTGCAGGGGCGGTTGCTTGGCTCCAATTGGAGTCTGGTCAGCTAGACATTGCTTGTTTAATAAACCAATAAATGTTCATGATTTTTCCTCAAGGAGTTAATGACAGTTTTATGTAACCCTCCCAGAACGACACGAACAAACCACAGACGATTTAATTGACCAAAACCCTATTCAATCAGAGCTGACGGATTGGAAAAAATTGCAGACTAATACTGCAGGTACCAAAACAATGGAGGCAGTAATTAAGTGTAGTGAAGAGTCAACATTGTGCCAGCCACCGACCCAATATGGTGGACAAAATGTGGATATGGGGGTCAGAGGGTCAGGGTGTAGGAGAGAATATGGTGGAAAAATGCTGGTAGAACAGAAATTGATCATTACTTAAAACACACACACACACACACACTAAGGTTCACTGTCAAAACAGACCAACAACAGTACAACATGAACTGAACAAGCTATCAAAGGCTAGCCACGAAAAACGTGACGGTAAATACATAACTAATAAAATGAAAAAGTGAAGCAAGTGACGAACACAGGTCACTTTTCAATATAACCACACCAATTTCCCTCACGAATCCTTTATTTTCGTCAATACCTTGATGTAAAAGTACCTATAAATCTAACTAACCCCGTTGTCAGTCCTTAATCTTGCAGTTTAAAGCCACTGCTCCACGATATGGAAAAATACAGGGGACAAGGGAAGGGGCTATGCTGCACCGCGCCTCTCATCACTACTAGCCAATTCCCACCAAACCGTACCCACTCCCTGGATGACCTACCCCACTCGTCGTTATTGCTACAGCCCAGCACTTTCCTACGAACAACCCCCAAAACAAAAACCACCTCCCTCTATATGTGGCTGTCGTAACAATGATTAATATATACATAAACATTTCAGCTGTACACATGAATTAAATGCAGATTTACAAATATTCAACCACCAGTGTCACTCAAATCACTCCTATCACCTATTCTTAAAACTATCACTATCAAATTTAAGTCCAAAATAAAGCTGTACAAGTAGTAAATATAGAACATACCTCCATAAATGGTTAATATCCGACTACCACCTTCCCACTAGATACATCAAGCTTTAGTTCAACGGCTGGATCCACTGTCGATGTCCTCTAACATCAGTCACTAATTTATCCAACTTACTCCCTCACGTATGGACTCTGGTCTAGCGCCGTGCAAGGTTATTCACGTCCCATTGCTCCTGGTTAACTAACTAATTTCATGCAGGTTTATTTCACCTCGACTCTGAATGAAGCACCACAGCTTCACGAAAGCATGAATATCAGTATGAAGTACTCGACTCCACGGAGGAGAAAAGATACGGAGTAACGACTCAACGTTAAAACTGCGAGGCCATTACCTTCACGCCATCTAGTGCACAAGCGAGATAAGGCAGAACGGGATATAAGAGAACGGTTACGGGGTAGACTATGTTTAGATTATGAATCGGGAATATATAAGCCTTCCACGTGACACTAAGTTAGTCTTAAATAATTATATTGTGCATGAGCATCCTTCACCATTGATAACATGAGGCTGGTGAATAGTGTCCCATATAACGTATTTTGAGACAAAGATTCATTCCAGTGATAAAAGTCTTTGATCCGGAATATAATGGATGTATTAATGGAACGCTCTGGTAAAAATTACAGCTATAAACTCATTCTACAACTCCCTAGCACCTCTTCCTTAGCTATTTATTTTGCTTATTACACCTTGCTCTCCTACTGTGCTGTATAAATACTTCAAGCTTTACCATAATCTGCATAAAAAACGTACAAAAGGATGTTAATCAGCCTTGTCCAAAAATATATCGCTAATGAAGTCTTTGGTTGACTAGTGGGAGGTGCCTGTGTGTTACCATGGCAACCTCTCACACCACCAGTTACATACACACATTTTCCCACCAGCAAGTTCCATTAGAGAGTATTGTGTGTGTGTGTGTGTGTGTGTGTGTGTGTGTGTGTGTGTGTGTGTGTGTGTGTGTGTGTGTGTGTGTGTGTACAGTCATGCGTGTGCCTGCACATCTCACCGCAATGCTCCGCCAACACCCACGACACTTTTCTCCTTAATTTCTTACCACAGAGAACTCTTACATTCCTGGATCGTTTCAAAAACTTGGTTCGACGTCGTTCTTACATATTATGAAGGGAAAAAAGGTAACTGTTGATATAAATGTTCGTACAAAAACATTATATATAAACTGCGGGAGATATATTCTTTTCACATTCACTTGGCCCAGATTTTCGTTCTTTTGCAGCTGATTTCACGTAGTTCAGTGGCAGAAAGTACAATGCTATGGCTCTACAACCTTGCCTCAGCACATCTTCGTGACCAGCATCATCTTCCAGTGTTCATCTATTGCTACAACTCAGCATTCAGGACGGAAATAGGGGAGTTTTAGGCCAAGTTAGAGTAAAAAGAGTATAGTGGACAATATTCATAGTCTTGCCTTGGTTAGAGTGTGGCTTGGTTAGAGTGTGTTACACACACACACACACACACACACACACACACACACACACACACACACACACACACACTCCCTTCCCCACCATCAAGTCCTACCTTAGAATACTTGTGTGTGTGTGTGTGTGTGTGTGTGTGTGTGTGTGTGTGTGTGTGTGTGTGTGTGTGTGTGTGCAATTTTATCAGTGTGACGTGTGCGTGTGTGTAGTCATGTGAGTATATTTCACGTACATGTGTAGGTGTGTAAGTATAAACAGTCTTATCAGTATGACGTGTGTGCGTGTGTGTATGTGACGTACATGTGTAGGTGTGTATGTGAGTGTGTTTGACGTATATGTGTTGGTGTCTATGCGTGTGTATGTACTGTACGTGTATGCTTCGTGATGTGTGTGTGTGTATGTATGCATATATGTATGTAGTGTGTGCACATTTGTGATATATGTATGTAGATGTGTGTGTGTGTGTGTGTGTGTGTGTGTGTGTGTGTGTGTGTGTGTGTGTGTGTGTGTGTATATGAAGTATTTGCGTGTGTGTACGTAGTGTGTGCATGTGTATGAAGTGTGTGCGTGTGTATGAAGTGTGTGCGTGTGTATGAAGTGTGTGCGTGTGTATGAAGTGTGTGCGTGTGTATGAAGTGTGTGCGTGTGTATGAAGTGTGTGCGTGTGTGTATGTAGTGTG